>NW_025534300.1:0-160000 GCF_020615455.1 Coregonus clupeaformis
GTGAAAAAAATGAGGTGGTGACAAGATTCGTCAAGTCAAATCTGGTATTGGAACAAAAGAGGTCAGCCACCGTCTTCTAAAACAGACTAGTATTATTTTAATTAATGCAAAAAAACACTTCAGTGGTAAATGATGTTTATATGTTAGTCACTGAAAAACCACGCTTGGGGTAGTCGAACTGGTCCATTATTTATAGTTCTTCTTTAAATACTCCTGACAGAATAGTTCATCCTGCTGGCCTCCCACCACCTATCATAATAATGTTGTGCGGAGAAGATGGCTGCACACGTTTTGTCCCTCTAACCAATTGTATACTATTATGTGTTTTTCCGTTATTTTATGGCATTATTTTGTACGCAATGTTTTTACCATGCGTCTCTTATAACCAAAAAGAGGCTTACGGATATCGAGACAGCGATTACTCTGCGTATTGGGCCGGACTGACCGAAAGTGACCATGAGATATCAGCCCCACAGACACCCGACAAGGCCAAATCCCGTCATTCGCGTGAAGAAGTGGGAAAAATATCGTAGGACGTAGATGGGATTGCCTTGTAAGAGATCCGGCAGCCGGCGAGTAAACTTCTCTTCCATCAATCCTGTTAGCGTTCAATCATTTGAAAATAAATTGGATGACCTACGGGTGCGTTATCACCACCAGCGGGACATTAAAAGCGTAATATCTTATGTTTCTGAAGTCATTTGGCTGAGCGGCGACCATGGATGTCATACAGCTGGCGGGGGGTAAGACAAGAAATTGGCCCGGTCTGTGTATATTTATAAACAGCAGCAATTGCCTGAAAATCAAATATGAAGTCTTGAGGTTTCGCTACTTCAGAGGTAAGTATCTTATGATAAACTGTAGACCCATATTTACCAGAGAGGTTTTCATCTATGTACTTGTAGCTGTCTTTACCACCCACAGAGCAATGCTGGCATTTAGTTTACTGAATAGGTTGGCACAGAGCCATAAATTCAACAGGCAGCTCATCCAGATGCAGTAACTCTAGTGGCGAGGGGACTTTGAAGTACCCCAAAGAAACTTAAATCCGTTTTCTACCTCATTTCTATAACCATGTTAATGTACAGCAGGAAAAAAACCTCTAGATTACCTTTACTCTACAGAAAGCGCATGAAGCTCTCCCTGCGCCCTCCATTTGGCAAATCAGCCATAACTCTATCCTCTGATTCCTGTTATAAGCCAACTAAACAGAAACAACCAGTATTTCAGTTAATGAGTCAGATAAACGCAGATGCTAAACTACAGGACTGTTGTGGCACAGACTGGAACATGTTCGGGATTCTTCAGACAGCATTGAGAGTACACCCAATCAGTCACTGGCCCATCAATAAATTACATCGATGATGTAGTCCCAGTGACCACGTCGTATACTAACCAGAAAATATGGATTACAGGAAACATCACGCTGAGCTAAAGGCCCAAACTGCGCTTTCAAGGAGCGGGACTCTAACCCGAGGACTGACATAATCCCCATATGACCTCCGACGAACCATCAAACAGGCAAAAGAGTGTCTGGGACTAGATTAGATAAGTACTACACTGGCTCTGGCAGCTCGTGAGATGTAGCAGAGGCGAGAAAACTAGTGCAGGCTACAAAAGGGAAGCCTGGCCGCAAAGAGCTGCCCAGTGGCACAAATACTACCAGGCGAGCTAAGCCACTTCTATCACTCAACCCAGGGGCAAAACAACACTGAAACGCCATTAGAGCACCAGCTATTCCCAGGATGACTATGTGATCACTCTCTCCGTAGCCCATGTGAGCCAAGACTTGCAGCAGGTCTTCCCGAGGCACGGGGCAATGAATACCAGGGTGTACTCCAGGCATGTGTGACCAACTGGCAGAATGTCTTACACAAACATTTTCATATGTCCCCAACAGAGTCACAACAATACCAACATTAACTCAAGCAGACCACCATGGTCCACGTGCCTTTAAAGGACTCTAAGATAACCTGCCTAAATGACTACGAGCCGTAGCACTGATGTCTGTAACCATGAAGTGCTTTGAAAGGCTGGTCATGGCTCACATCAACAACATTATACCAGAAACCCTAGACCTACTCCAATTTGCATACACTTCAACAGATCCGAGTAGTGCAATCTGCTTCACTCCACCCCCTCCCACTTCCCACACCTGGACAAGAAGGAACACCTGCGTGAAGTACTGTTCATTGACAACAGCTCAGCATTCCAACACCATGAAGTGACCTCTAAGCTCATCCCTCAAGCTAAGGATCCACTGGGACTAGCTTTTGCCTCCTCTGCAACTGGATCTGGACTGTGAAAACCGCCCAGGTGGTAGGTGATAACTGTTTACATCTGCCACTGGGAGTCACCTCCATGCAGAGGCCCTTCAGAAGGTGCGGCCGCCAGTCCCTCCTGTACTCTGTTCACCCATGACTGCATGGCCAGGCCACGGCTCCAACACCATCATTAAGTTTGCGGCGACACAACCAGTGGTAGGCCTGATCACCGACAACGATGAAACAGCCTGGGAGGAGGTCAGGGGCCTGGCCGTGTGGTGCCAGGACAGCGCACAACCTCTACCTCAGCTGTGACCAAGACAGGGAATGATTGGACTACAGGAAAAAAGAAGAGGACTGGAAACTGCGCCCCATTCTCATCAGCCAGGGCTGTAGTGGAACCGGTTGAAACTGATTCATGGTGTCCCACATCACTGTAAACTATTGTGGTACAAACACTTCTGAACCAGTGCGTGGGAGAGGGCACGGCCGAGCCTGTCCCCTCAGGAGACTGGGAAAAGATTGCATAGGTCTCAGATCCTCCAAAAATTCTACAGCTGCACCATAAAGGCATCCTGACTGGTTGCATCACACGCCTGGTATGGCAACACACCCCTACAGCCTCCGACCATGAGCATCCACAGAGGGTAGTGTAAGTGCGGCCAGAAAGTACATCACTGGGGCCAAGCCACCATCCAGGACACTCATCTGGCTGAGTGTCAGAGGAAGGCCCTCAAAGTGTCAAAGACTCTCAGCCACCTAGTCATAGACTGTTTCTCTCTGCTACCATACTGATAGCGTACAGTGCCAAGTCTAGAGTCCAAAAAACTTCTCAACAACTTCTACCCCAAGCCATAAAGACTCCTGAACCTTTAATGCTCTGCGGACTATTCTACATCCTTTTTACGCTGCTTTCTTTCTCTGGTAATTATTTGTGCATAGTCCCTTTAACTCCCCACACACATGTGCACAATACCTCCAACTACCTCCAACTAGCGGTGCCGCACATTACCAGGCTCTGCAAGCAATTACCCCCTGTTTATGTAGCCTCTCCACTATTGCTGTGTTTGCTGCTCTTTTCTCCTTACTTTTTATTTGTTGTTTTAAATTTTACTTTTTTAGTTAAAATTAATGCACTGTTAGTTAGGGCTGTAAGTAAGCATTTCACTATAATGTCTGCACTATATTGTATTTGAGCATGTTATTAATCACGATTTGATTTTGATTTGATTTGATCAAAGTAGAGACTGTGGTGAGATGGTTTTAGACCCTTCAGCCTATCGTTAGCGCCTGAGCAGTGCAGTCACACTGGCTAGCTTTCACTGTTGCCACGTGTTTTGTTATTTTCTCCCACAGCTTGTCCAGAGAGGAGTCAGCAATACCAGACATCTTTGTAGCAGAACCCATGTCTGTGGCGTTCTTTCAAGAGGCGGTGTTTGTGTATATGTAGGAACACAAGCCTTATCTCCCCTGCTCCTAATAGCTCTTCACCGCAATCACCCAAACTTGTTATATTGGCCAGTTATATCAGTACAGTACAAACCTATTATATTTAATCATTAATGCTCTCTGGTAAATAACAGCACATCTAAATATAAAAGAGAATAATTTCACATTGGCCAAAGTTAGGGTTGTACAAAACATTTTAGAAGATGCATGTTTGGCGGTCAGCGGAGATAGTATCACTAAATTAAGGTTTGTCCCAAATTCTCATGCTACCAAACAGTATCTAACTCTGTAACTCCAGTAATGAATGCCACAAATCTTTGGTTTCAAATAGCATTATGCAATGTAATACCCAATCTGTACCATACCAAATTTTTATGTATACACTGCATAAAAAATAAAATAAAAAACAACCACACTAATTATGCTAAAAATTAGCATTAAGCAACTTTGGTTCACAGCCTTTTTTTTTATGTTTACTGGACTTTTCTGGTCAAAGTGTTACTAGACATTTTTAGGCCTGTAGAAGAAAGCGATAAGAAAATTCAGTCAACTTAAAAAATTTGCTCAATTTGTGTCATATGTTCATTCAACTAGAAGTACATATTGTACATCTTACCTAAAAAAAGGCCGCTGAACTAAAAATATAAACGCCTTTTAACATGCCGAAGTGTTGGTCTCATGTTGCTTGAGCTTAAATAAAATATACCGGAAATGTTTCACAAAGTTATCTCTAAACTTTTACTTTGTTTAATCCTGTTAGACATTTCTCCTTTCCAAGATAATCCATCTACACGGACAGGTGTGGCATACACTATCAATAATAATAATATAGCCATTTAGAGGCGCGCTATCCAAAGCTGACATACAGTCATGTGTGCATACATTTCATTATGGGTGGTCCTGGATCAGGACCCACTACCCTGGCCCGTTACAAGCCATGCTCTACCAATTAGCCTAGAGGACACAATCCAAAGCTGATTAAACAGCATGAGTCATTGTACACAGATTTTTTTGCACCTTATTGCTGGGGACAATACAAGACCACTCTACAGATATGTACAGTTTGTCCACTAGCACATTACCACCAGATGTCTCAAGTTTTGAGGAGCGTGCAATTGGCATGCTGCCTGCAGGAATGTCACACCAGAGCGTCGCCAGGACTGAGTGCTCATTTTCTCTGTAAGCCGAACTCAACACTCCAGTTTGAGGGGAATTTGGCATGTCGTCAGCAACCGGGCCTCTTCTGCATGGTACGTCAGCGGCCTGGGACCAACCACCTGGACAGACTGAGGGAAGCTGTGGGTTTGCGTAGCCGGAAGGAAGAGTTCTGCACAAACTGTGTGGCCAGCTGGCATGTGGGCGAGTGGTTTGCAGATGCTCACAGCGTTGTGAACAGAGTGCCCACATGAGGGATTGGTGGGGTTATGGTATGGGCACGGGCTGCAAGCTACGACAATTAAACCAATTAACATTTTATTGTTGTGCAGTTTGAATGCACAGAATAAGATGACCCATTGTCGTTCCATTCATCTGCCGCCATCACCTCATGTTTTCGCATGATAATGCACGCCCCATGTCGCAAGAATCTGTACACAATTCCTGGAGGCTCAAAATGTCCCAGATCTTTACATCCTGCATACTCACCAGACATATCACCCATTGAGCATGTGGTGGGATGCTCCTGGATCGAAGCAGCGTGTTCCCAGTTCCCACCAATATCCAGCAACTCCGCACAGCCATTGACAAAGGTGGGACAACATTCCACAGGCCACAATCAACAGCCCTGATCAACTCTATGAGTGTATTGCGGTGCATGAGGCAAATGGTGGTCCACAGATACTGGCTTGGTTTTCTGATCCCACGCCCTACTTTTTCCCCGTACTCACTGCGACTTCCAACAGATGTGGGTCTACCTTCACCCGGTCTTGGCAAATCAATAGATTAGGAGCCTAATGAATTTATTTCAGTTAACTCGATTTCTTTATATGTACTGGGTAGAATCTTTGAATTTGTTGCATGTTGCGTTTATATTTTTTGCCTTCCAGTGTAGTTCCACACACACAGTACTTTTAATACAATGTTTTTAATTTACCATATATTGATACACATTGAGATATGATTATTGTGCATGTTCATTTATACAGTAATTATTATTCAATGTCCTCACCTGGAGATTGAACTCACAACCTCTTGGTTCTTGACATTCCAATCTTCCTGCTATGCCACAATGTCTGTGTCAATTATCAGTTAATCTGACTATTCTGTCATCATTGATTTGATTTGATTTACTTATTTAAGCAATTTTAGATTTTTTCTGTATAGTTGTCTAATGTTGGTAGGGTTTATTACTTTGTTTTAATGTTACTCCTTAATCGACTATGAGAAATAAAATAGTTATCGAGTGTACTTTTAACAGAGCTGAGATTTACTTTGAAGTGCAAAGTGGCAATACAGGTGAAATAAGTTATTTTTGATCAAATGTTTATTTATTAATAATAATTGTCAGCAAACATGAATACATACAAAATGAAGATACTCCCCCATCCCAATCCCACCCCACCCAAGGACCTAAGGGATCAAATTAAATAAACATAAACAGTTCAAAATACAAAATAAAATACACGAAAGCAACACATCACAAAGTATTTTAGCAGCAAGAAGCCATTGGTTCAAAGTGTCTTCTTTAGCAGTAGAATGCTCCATATAAATTACATCCAAAAAGAGGATTGATTGACGTGAGTGTGGAGGCTTCCATCGTACTGCAATCATTGTTTTGAAGGCGTTAGGCCAAAGCGAGAAGAATGCATTCTGACATAGATAAATGGAAAACAATTAATCTATTTCAAAGTAAAACATCAGGAGATGCAGTCCCAACTAAAACATTGATCCAAACCTCGGAAGTTCTCTTTTCCCTACAGCGTATCGAGAGGAAGAGGTTTATAAGAAGTTGAAAGTAAAGAAAATGATACATTTTGGAAACTAGACCCTTTTGTTTTTCGATCTTAAACTCAAAATCTTATGCATAGGATGTAGCGTCAAAGCTGACTGCCAATGAACACCATGAGCCCTAAGGGCAGACTTGAATTGTAGATGAAAAATGATAAACCAGATAGATTAAAACTATCTTAAGATCTTGGAGCGAACTAAGGCTGTTATCCCCGTAGATACAGGTTAGAATCCATTGACACAGACATGGTGGGTAGCAGAAAGATTGGAATGCTGTGAACCAAGATGTTGTGTGTTCAAATACCAATTACTGTAGAAATTAACATGCACAATGAAATCATGTATGTCAACATGAGTCAAATATGTTATTGACACAGAAATGGTGGCATAGAAAGGGAAGATTGGTATGCTGTGAACCAAGAGGTTGTGAGTTCAAATCCCAGGTGAATACCAATTACTGTTTAAATGAACATGCACAATGTAATAATGTGTCAAATATGTAAGTTGAAAACGTTGGATGTTAAAAGCACTGTGTGTGTAACTATTTCCACAGCCTTTTTCTGTTGGTAAAATGACAAATTAATAATTTTCTAGTTGAATTACGAGACAAATTGAGCAAACATTTTTAAGTTGACTGAATTTTTGCTCTCACGTTTTCTCACGTTGAAGCAAAAGTTTTGGCCAACAAAAAAATGAAAAGTTGAGTAAACAAACAAACGTCCGTGGAACCAGTTACTTAATAATATTTAGTTGAAACAACTAGATTTATTATTTATTTTTTACAGTGTACACAGCCCTTGAGTTCTCAATTGAATGTATGAACAACAGCTGGATCAATGACTACAATCCCGACACTGTTTTAATGTTTGAAACGTTATTAATCCTTCTAGCAATAAAAACTGGGAACTTAACTTTCATGTATCGAGAAAGATTATTTAAATTGTATTATTATTAAATGCTGTTAAGTTGCATCAATTCAAATCTGGTATTAGGAACAAAGAGGTCAATACACGTCTTCTAACATAGACTAGTATTTTAATTAATGCAAAACCCTTCAATGGTAAATATGATGTTCGTAGACTTACTCAGCCTATCGTTGGCGCACAGGCTGTGTCCCAGCATAAGTTGTTATCTGCAGCTGGTCCAGAGTCAGCATAGACACAGTTCCCCTGTACTTTCCCACCTAACTGTACTCTTTGTACCTCACGTCCTTGGACCGGTTCAACAAAGAGGCAGTGTTCGTATGAGAGACACAAGCTCTTATCTCATCCTGCCTCCTAACGTTCCTCACATGAATCACAGCTTGTTATGTGAAACAATTTATATCAGTACAGTACAAACCTATTATGTTTAATCATTAATGCATTCTTTCTAAGCTAGGCATCCATCCAGTTATAAGAAAATAGACCCACAATCCCCCTTTTCTACACCTCACTGGGTGTGAACCCAAACAAGAAACCCAAAATAAGAAATTTCAGGGAAATTCAGGAATCCTCCTATTGACACCCCTAAGTGTCACTCATTAAAATACAATACAAACAAAAAAGAATCACACTTTTATGTAATAGGCAATAATGATAATAAAAAAGGCCTTCAGTCCTTCCATCTACACCCAACTTGTACTAGGTTGGCTACCAGCCACCCAGGAACTTCAAACCTTCACATAAGGAAAGATAAACATTCCACAATGGTTAACTTGATTAATAAAGCATAAACACAGGATTAATAGAACACAAAACACAAGATTAATAAAACATAAAAACACAAACAGGAAGTACATTTTTGGCCCCCTTCAGACCCTAGGGTGTCACTCCACCAAGCCTGGTAGGTCATATCCTTCATTCCTTAGGTCGGAGTCCGGGATTGGGCCGTATCTCACCATCTGTTGGGAAACCGCCTGCTCCATCGCCTTGCTCACCAACCCTCGGACACAGGGAATAAGACAACATCCACAAAGAACAAGTATACCCATAGAAGCTATAACTTCTTCACCCAGAATAGTTACAACAATAGTTTTCCATTTACCAAATATGTTATCAAACCAACCGTTTAGGGGAGCTATCAATACCAGAGTTCTCAGCCAGTTCGTTCGCCAGGCGTGGTGAGTCCCTGAAGCGCTTTGGTACGGACCTGTCCGGTGCTGCATAGTTGGGGATGAGTACAGCACATAGATCCAAACAGAACACAAACTCGTTCGCTCAGCCAAAAGCATATCTAAAGCTATTCTATTCTGCCATGCCATTAAGCTAGTTGCCGCTGTCTGCTCAGCCAATCCCTTTATTGCATCACGAGTGTGGTTTTATACATCTTTGCTGGTTATAGTAAATATAATTTATCCAATCTACGTTTTTATTAATTGTTGACCACCGAAAAATACTTGATTCAAACCACTGCGATCTGATTCCTAGCTTTGAATTCTTCTGGAATCCCCTCGAGGTACTCCTATCCCATCAATATACACTGCTCAAAAAATAAAGGAACACTGGTAAACAACACAATGTAACTCCAAGTCAATCACACTTCTGTGAAATCAAACTGTCCACTTAGGAAAGCAACACTGATTGACAATAAATTTCACATGCTGTTGTGCAAATGGAATAGACAACAGGCGGAAATTATAGGCAGTTAGCAAGACACCCCCAATAAAGAAGTGGTTCTGCAGGTGGTGACCACAGACCACTTCTCAGTTCCTATGCTTCCTGGCTGATGTTTTGGTCACTTTTTGAATGCTGGCGGTGCTTTCACTCTAGTGGTAGCATGGGACGGAGTCTACAACCCCACAAGTGGCTCAGGTAGTGCAGCTCATCCAGGATGGCACATCAATGCGAGCTGTGGCGAAGGTTTGCTGTGTCTGTCAGCGTAGTGTCCAGAGCATGGAGGCGCTACCAGGGAGACAGGCCAGTACATCAGGAGGCGTGGAGGAGGCCGTGAGAGGGAACAACCCAGCAGCAGGACTGCTACCTCCGCCTTTGTGCAGAAGGAGCAGGAGGAGTGCACAGAGCCCTGCAAAAATGACCTCCAGCAGGCCACAAATGTGCATGTGTCTGCTCAAAGGGGTCAGGAAACAGACTCCATGAGAGGGTGGTATGAGGGGCCCGACGTCCACAGATGGGGGTTGTGCTTACAGAAACCGTGCAGGACGTTTGGCATTTGCCAGAGAACACCAAGATTGGAAAATTCGCCACTGCGCGCCCTGTGCTCTTCACAGATGAAAGCAAGGTTCACACTGAGCACATGTGACAGGCGTGACAGAGTCTGGAGACACCGTGGAGAATGTTCTGCTACCTGCAACATCCTCCAGCATGACCGGTTTGGAAGTGGGCCAGTCATGGTGTGGGGTGGCATTTCTTTGGGGGCCGCACAGCCCTCCATGTGCTCGCCAGAGGTAGCCTGACTGCCATTAGGTATCAAGATGAGATCCTCAGACCCCTTGTGAGACCATATGCTGGTGCGGTTGGCCCTGGGTTCCTCCTAATGCAAGATCAATGCTAGACCTCATGTGGCTGGAGTGTGTCAGCAGTTCTGCGAGGAAGGCATTGATGCATGGACCGGCAGCCCGTTCCCCAGACCTGAATCCAATTGAGCACATCTGGGACATCATGTCTCAGCTCCATCCACCAACGCCACGTTGCACCACAGACTGTCCAGGAGTTGGCGGATGCTTTAGTCCAGGTCTGGGAGGAGATCCCTCAGGAGACCATCCGCCACCTCATCAGGAGCATGCCCAGGGCGTTATAGGGAGGTCATGCAGGCACGTGGAGGCCACACACACTACTGAGCCTCATTTTGACTTGTTTTAAGGACATTACATCAAGTTGGATCAGCCTGTAGTGTGGTTTTCCACTTTAATTTTGAGGGTGACTCAAATCCAGACCTCCATGGGTTGAAAAAATTGATTTCATTGATAATTTTTGTGTGGTTTTGCTGTTGTCAGCACATTCAACTATGTAAAGAAAAAAGTATTTAATAAGATTATTTCATTCATTCAGATCTAGGATGTGTTGTTTAAGTGTTCCCTTTATTTTTGGAGCAGTGTATATCCTTTCATCAAAGGATCCCGGGAGGAGGTCCCACTTTCTATGTGACAACTCACCAATCTCTGGCACGTTTGATTGTTTGCGTATGTAGGGTGAGTTCACAATCTGTTATCACCACACAACCATCAGATGTCAGCACGGGCCTGGTTTTGGTTCCTAAAATCCTCTAGCTGCAACAAAGAGGAGAGATTAATCATGGTCTCTTTAGTTGTGACATTCTCTGTGTGGGAGCAGGAGCTAATATGCCTACCCTGTATCCTATCTTATTAGTCCTAGAAAAACAATAATAGAATCCCCTGAGACTTCAAGCGGAGGCAACCTAGGTCGGGGTGACTTTATCGGGGGATACAGATAGTGCAAGTTACTACAAGACTCCTTCACCCACATTCCCAGGTGGCTTGAACAATTTAATCATGGAGGATAAACCTGACGGAGAGTTAAAGCCTGTCAAGGGGAACGGAGTAGTTGTTAACCTTGGTTTGGCTGTCCCACAGGCATAACAGTCCTCTTTAGACATAGTTCTTGCCGTATACTGAATCCATTCCAACCACAGGTTAGGATCTCTATATCCCGTCTCCACCTGTACTACTTCCTTCAGGTCTATAGTTTGCACTATCTTCACCACAGCCCCGGTCTCACTACCTCCCTCAGAGAGGTTTATTCTATAGGGTTCCCCAGTTGAAGAGGATATCTCACTTGTCAGGTCTGTAACCTGTTTTAGCGTAATTCAGACTTTCAGACAGTACCTACCCTTATATGGGTCGCACTGCCATTTCTGGTAATTCCCTACTTTCACAATACTACACCTGTCCTTAAACTGTGTATGGAGATTGACATATCCCCCCCCCCGCTTGGTATGAGCAACTACATAGTCCCAGGATGTACATGGTGACATACATATATATCTCCCATCCTTTACGATACTACCAGCCAGTAGTCCCCAACTGGTCCGCAAAGACCTCAAAAGGTGATGTCCTTCCTAAAGTCCCTAGTACTTCCCCCTTTCCCTACGTCTAGCTGTCTCCTATGCCTTCGTAGACTGTGCTCAGGTATTATTTTATCAACTTGTGTTAGGTTAACTACTACTTCTGGCGGATCAGGAGGGTTTGAGTGTGTTAGGAATATGGCCCCCACAATCAGACAGCTACCTACCGTCAGGAGACCTGTGAATCCCCACCCTTGCCCTGAGAACATGTCAGACGCCAGAGGCCAACCCATTGCTTTACCTTCTATCGAACTCACACGGGGATGATCAGACAGGGTAAGGGAATCTTCGTTAAGGAGCCAACCCCCGAGCACTAGTGGTGATCGGTTCTTTCTCCTAACTCTGTGTTTGTTCATCAGGTGTAGCTGGGTTTACCTTTTTGCAGTGTGTGACATGCACCCAGGTGGATCTCTCAGCTATTCTAATGGCAAAGGCAGTGACCAATATAACCTGATAGGGCCCTTCCCAACAGGCCTGCTTCCAGTTTTTCTTCTTTAGGGACTGGATGCTCACCAGTCACCTGGTTAGATAGAGTGGGTCACCTTCTCCTTTAGTTCACCTGTGGGGCACAAAACCTCTGACATATGGGTGTGGTTAATAAATTACCTTCACATATGTTCAGCTCTCAATTATTATTTTTTTTAAAAGTATTTTGTCCTCTCCTTCGTATATATTTATTATTTAATCCTACCATCTCCTTATCATCTCCTACCATCCCCCTTTTGACACATGTTTTGCCCATGTGTCAATATTACCACCTACTTTTTAGACTGTCCCTTGCTTCTTTATTGCTCCTATCTTCCTGATCTCATTACTAAATAAATGATCTAGGTAATAACTGTTTCGCATTAGATTGTGCCTTCCTCTGATTACTGCAGCTCATTGCATTAATTTAGTTTCAAATACCAACTTGTTGTTTATTAAAGCATACTAAAAATGAAATTTAAATGACAACATTTGATAATACCTCAATTTACTTATATCCCGTAAAAGTAATCCAAGATTAGTACAATTGACTAGCAACAGGTATCCCTCATTCAGGGAAAGCTCTCTCTCTCTTCTGTTATTTTATGGTTCAAATCATATATATTATTACCAAATTATAATCTTCTTCACACTTTTCACAGTATTATAAATTACCCTCAACTTAGTAAAATAAACTATCTTAAAGTCCTCCTCTCATGCCTTTAGAATTTACTAGTGTGGATGATTAATTAACACCAGAAGGTTAAAACAGAGTTCAGAGGCAATTGAAATTATTCAACGAACTGTTCCATCCCATAGTATACTAAACATTACCATTATTCTAAATATTTCATAAATGTTACTTTCATAAATAATTATTTAAAACCAGTATTATGCTATGTCAAACATCAAACGTTACAGTTCAATTATATCAGTTCAAACGTTTCAGTTTAGTCATACTAGTTATTCATTATTTTACCTTTATGTTCCCAATTGTTATTAACGGGTTATACGGTTTAAGCAGCCACAAACCCAACAGTTATTCACAAATTATACAGTTTGGACAGCCACAGACGTCTTTAATTCCTAATTAGTTTTCTATCAAGGTATACAGGTTTATTAATTTTAGTAACCCGCATTCACTCTTTTATTTCATCTGCAAACACTCTTTTATTACACTGGGATCATTCACACTCTCATTCATACGACACCCTATACTTTAAAGTGCTCCTTCGATCTGGGCGGTACCCCCAAGTACAGCTCCCTGCCGAAGCGCAACACTATAGTGTACTTTAAAGTGTCCCTCTGATCCTAGCCGTACTCTCGTAGATACGATCCTTGCCAGTAGCGCAACACTTTTAACCCAATAATTCACATTCATAATTTAGTTCACTTACATCAGACAGGTGTTTCACAAAATTAATTTGGATAAAGCCAATGTGCAGAACTTTAGTTATATAACAGTAGGTGTCTGCTTACCTGTTTTTAGTAGTCCGGACTCTTTGTGAAACACACCGTTCAATGACAGAGATGTCCAATGGGCCGGACAATACCCACTGAAGTCCCTTCTACCAGATCACGTCGGGGTCACCAATTGTTAAGTTGCGTCAATTCAAATCTGGTATTAGGAACAAAAGAGGTCAATACACGTCTTCTAAAATAGACTAGTATTTTAATTAATGCAAAACCCTTCAATGGTAAATATGATGTTCGTATATACGGGTCCACTGAAATACCACGCAGGGCACTCAGAGAACTGATCCATTGTTCTAAGTTCTTCTTCAAATACTCTGACAGAGATAGTTCCCGCTCCCTGCTGGCCAATCAGAGTAGAGACTGAGCGTGGTTTAGACTTACTCAGCCTATCATTGGCGCACAGGCTGGTCCCAGCCCCTTGGCGCTTCACTGTTGCACACTGTTGCCAGGCATAAGTTGTTATCTGCAGCTGGTCCAGAGTCAGCATAGACACAGTTCCCCTGTACTTTCCCACCCTAACTGTACTCTTTGTACCTACGTCCTTGGACGGTTCAACAAAGAGGCAGTGTTCGTGTATGTGAGACACAAGTTCTTATCTCATCCTACCTCCTAACGTTCCTCACATGAATCACAGCTTGTTATGTGAAACAATTTATATCAGTACAGTACAAACCTATTATGTTTAATCATTAATGCATTCTTTCTAAGCTAGGCATCACATCCAGTTATAAGAAAATAGATCCCCACAATATAAAAGATACACTTACTGTGAGCAGTTTTGCAAAGTTGCACCTAGCTGTTTTCACACACATCCTCTCACCTTGCGATCTCATTTCCACTGAAATTAGAATGGCAGGTCCCAGGAGAGTGTTTATTGATGGAGTTGACAAATAATAAAGGGGCGATTCCATGCCAGCGTGTCTCGAAAATATTTTTCATATGGGAGGAAGGATGTTTGATATGCTTTTTAGATTTGTATCACAAACAATTTTTTGGGGAAAATCATGATGAAAGTGGCCAATTAGGCCCTTTTAGACCTATACATGTCTCCTGTAGGACCCTATGATCCATGAATGGTACATGATAAAGACAACATCATGGTGTCATTATACTCCTTGTAGTGTCCTCTAAAATATGGAGTATGTCTTGATTCTGAAATACATTTTTGTTGTCGTTGAAAAAACAACATTTATATTAATATCTCAAAAGTACCCTTTTTGATTTTGTTCATTTTTAGACATTGTTTTAAACAGTATCCTCTACAAGTACATCAACTTTTCAGAGTGGGTACTTTTGCTCTGTTACTTTTGAATATATTACCTATTTTATACATAGAAATGGACATTATAGGTCATTAACCAATCACAGCCCTCCTTTGGGATTGCACATTCAGCAAAGGGCCTAAATTTGACAATTTTATCATGATTTTCCCCCAAATGGTTTGTGATACAAATTTAAAAAGCATATCAAACATCCTTCCTCCGAATGAAGTTTTATGTGAGAATTGCCAGAACAATCTGAGATACCAAAAATATTTTCTGGCATCTTTTCTGGAATAGAATTGCCCAAAGATAACAAATGAAAAACAAAGACAAGTACAAACCCATTATAGTTTATTTGACACACAGATGCTTTTGATTTCTGCTCAGGTGGCTTTAGTGAAAGCACAGATCCTGCTTACACAGATAGGCAAACTAGCACTTTGTCCAGGACACTTCTGAACAAACATGACCAATAATAAGTTGGGAGGAAAACACTGGGGTCCGTCCTCATTCTGTCACAAAATCAATTCAGTCGGTTTGCCATATGTTTACTATACATCTGCATGCAGTAACCACATCTGACTGTCTGTCTTTCTGTTAGTGATATCCCATGATAATTTACTCACAAAAAACAACAAAAACATAAAGACATTTAAACAACAACAACAATTCTACATAATGTCACAAAATAAACCTACATTCAAACCAAGACGCAAAGTTTGTTTTTAACTGGGCGGGACCCTTTTAAATAACCGATTCAACAAGCATTTACATTGTCCCGACTCCCAATGACAAACACATCATCATCCCCATACTGTCACATTTGAATGTCTCACTCCTCTCCTCTCTGTGAAGTCCCATCCAATCACAAGAGCAGTTTTGTACATTCCCGTCCAATCAACAGCAGTCTTGGGTCTCTCTGGTCTGGTGAAACTAGAGGACAGGACAGGAAGGGGGAGGCGGCCTCTCAGTGGTGTGTGGTGGAGGGGGGCAGATAGGTAGGTATGTAGGGGAGAAGCCCTTAGAGTCTGTAGTGGCCCGATCGAGTGACCCCATCTCTCTTGTGCATATACAGTATATATTTAAATAATACAGGTAGCAGCAGCACCCCTTCAGCAAGGAGTTGAGGGGGCGAGGGGGACAAAGAGGGGGTGGAGTGAGAGGGCTCCTCCTGGCTCCGTTACTGTGCAGGACCTCCTCCCTCAGGTGAGACAACAGGGTCTCTGTTTTGGCCTCTCTGGCGTCTTTGCTCTGTCTTGTTCCTGTTCTCAGAGTCCCGGTCACCTGCCTCCCCCCTCTCCCTGTCCTTCTTCCTCTCCCGCCGGCCTTCCCCCTGGTTGTCCTTGTCCCGGTGGTTGTCCCGATTTCTCCGCTCGCCCCGCCGCTCACCCTTCCTCCCCTTGCCTTGCCCTAGAGATGGAAAAAAACACATTACAGAAAATTGTTGTTAGTCAACAGCTCAATCTCTCTTTATAATGATTTCTGTTGTAGATTAAACTCTGATATTTTCAAATGATCTACATGACTTTACACAGAGCTGGTTGAGGGTCATGGCAGGAGCTGCACTTTCAGATGAAGATATACAGAATAAGATGAACATGAAGAGAGAATAGGTGTGACAATTTATCAGTGTGCACTAGTCTTAGTCAGGTACCTGCTGTCTGTCCGGGGAGTAACTCTGTAATATGGCATAGTACAAACGTGTTCTCCCTATTTACCACTAGAGGTCAGCCTTGCATCACAGACAGTGGCCACACCCTGTGAGCAAGGCTTATTTCAGCTGTTGCAATTCTCCACTGATAGGCTTTGTCAAAAATAGAAAGCCTTTAAATAAACTTCAGTGTATCTGCTCTTGCGCCATCTCATAAACAAATCAATTTCATGGAATGTTGTAGAGTTTACCACTGAAAGCTGAAAAAGCTCCACATCATTAATGAGAGAGAGAGAGAGAGAGAGAGAGAGAGAGAGAGAGAGAGAGAGAGAGAGAGAGAGAGAGAGAGAGAGAGAGAGAGAGAGAGAGAGAGAGAGAGAGAGAGAGAGAGAGAGAGAGAGAGAGAGAGAGAGAGAGAGACTGAAACTGGCCCTCTTCGTGTTGTGCTGTCCATGTGTAAGCAGCATGATTGCGAAACTGCTGAGGTAGGCACGGAGCCCCTCTCTCCCCCTGGTCCCCCTTCAGCCTGTGTCCATTAATCAGCCCAGCCATGCTCTGAGCTCCGCTCCGTCCAGACCAGGCAGAGAAGGGTTCACAGCACGTTCCAGCCCAACGCTGACCCACACATTCCTGGGGTCCAGCAAGTGCGATATAGGGCCCTACCATCCAACTCTGTTTAGTCTTCCCTGGCTCTGGTCTGCAGGAATAATGAAAGCCCACCAGCCTCAAAGGTGAGACAAAACTGGCGCTGGCGCTAGTGCTAACGCTCCCCAGCCGTAATCTGTATCTGAACTATCTGAGCTCTGGGCAGGAGAGGAGGAGAGGCCCCCATACATCCCACAAGGCCAGGCAGATTGTAGGGTGTGTGTGTATAGTGCAGTGTGAAAGAGGCGTTATTGAAAGGGGGTTGGTGGGTTGCTCTTGCAGCAGGAGTGTAGGGTCCAAACAATGTGTGGTGGTGTAGAGAGGGATAGAGAGAAAGTGAGAGCAAGAGAGAGCGAGAGATAACTAGATAGTGAAAGTGAGTGAGAGAAAGAGAAACTGGAACAGAGACACAGAGAGAGCGCAAGAGAGTGACAGAGCGAGAGAGTGATAGAGACACAGAGAGAGACAGGGAGATAGAGAGAGACAGAGAGAGACAGGGAGATAGAGAGAGACAGACACAGAGAGAGACAGGGTGAGAGAGAGAGAGATACACAGAGAGAGACGGGGAGATAGAGAGAGACACAGAGAGAGAGAGAGACAGGGAGATAGAGAGAGACAGAGAGAGACAGGGAGATAGAGAGAGACACAGAGAGAGACAGGGAGATAGACACACAGAGAGACAGGGAGATAGAGAGAGACACACAGATAGATAGAGAGAGACACACTGAGAGAGACAGAGAGAGAGATAGAGAGACACACTGAGAGAGACAGGGAGATAGAGAGAGACACACAGAGAGAGAATGATAGAGAGAATGAGAGAGAGAGAAAGAGATGAGCAGCATTCTGAATCTGACTCCACCCCCCCATCCCACCCCACCTCTGGCTCTTTCAACACAGGAAGTCCCCTCTACACACATTGTTTTGTTTGTCATAACCATTTAAAGATCAGCGGCTTAGTCATAATCTCTGGGTTTCCTAAAAACCAAGGCACAACTTTATCTGGGCTCGTGTTGAGGTGATTACAGGGTATGTTTATCAGAGAGCGCTTTTGTCTGTTGGAACTGTGTCTGAATTCTATAAACTGTCCAGTGATGCAGTCGACCCGAAGGAGACACTTTAATTAAAACACTCTCAACAGAGATTTAGCACATTCTTACCAGCATGGTCATCACCGCTACACTGCAGTGGATGACTGGAAGTGTTTTTTTGGATGGTTTGTGTGTGTGTGTGTGTATGGGGGTGCGGCTATTGTAAAACTAACATTTTGATGAGATGTGTGTCCACATAAAGTATGATCAGGTTCAGGCATGTGGTTTATATGAACTGTAAAATAGGACTGTGAAAAATGACTGTAAAAGTAATATCAACAGAACTGGATTAGAAGAGTACTGTAACTAAGGACAGCTTTCAAAAGTGTTGCAACTTCACAAGAGATTATTCAAGTGCTTGGCTTTCACGTTGCTTAGCCCTAGCTAGATATCTCTGCTGAATTGATACTTTCATTGAACTGTCATCTGGTATTGATTATTTACAATTTTAACATAGAGTTGGGGAGAGATAGACAGAGAAAGAAAAATATAGAGAGAGAGTTGAGTGTAAGAAAACAGCTGAAATTGTCGCTGGGGATCACCCTCGAACACACACTCCTATGCAGTGCATTTACACTGATAACCCTACAGTGCATTGGTTGCATAAAGTACTAGACATCATGCTGCTCAGTGCTCAGCACTCTTCACTGGAGTGCAGACTGGGTGTGTGTGTGTGTTAGGGTGCCTGTGTGTGTGCGGGGAAACAGTTTGGTCCGCTGTCAGAGAGGGGATGTGCAGGAGCATAATTAGTCTAATGACGCAGAGGGGGCAACATCCTCCATGGCAGGCGCACTGTCGTCCAGGAGGCTTTTGGCGGGAGCCAGGCTGGGATTAAAGGCTCTGAGCTGTCCCACAGGAGAAATGCCCGGTGCTTTGAAGGCTACGGGATCCTGGCCCGCTCCCCCTCACTGGGTAGCGGGAGGGGGCTTCAATATAGCTGGGTTAGATAGATAGGGGAATGGTGGTTTGGAGGACAAATTAGCCGACGTTGTTAACACAAAGGAGACAGCAGGCAGGCAGCGGGCGATGACACGTATGTAAATATTTACGACCACCAAGCATGTTGAAGGAGGGGGAGGAGGACACTGTACACTGAAATTACATGACACCTCTGGCTACTGTAGCTCAACAGAGCTTACTAGAGATGGAACGACCAAATTAGAGTTGTGTTAAAGAGGAAGATTGAGGGTTCTTGCCCCGTGATTCATTCAGTGACATTCCATATTTCTCTATGTATTGAACCAGCTCCTGTTGTCATTTTTGATGATAAGGAGCGTAAAACCCCCTTGATTCAGATTGAGAATTTCTGCTCTCTGATTCATAAGGAGGGGGAAGACTGGGGGTGACAGGGAGGTTACAATGTTCTGCTTAAAAACAGAAAAGACAGAATGGAGAGAGCCAAAAGAGAAGAAGTTAGAAAACAACAGACATTAGGGAGAGCTGGAGGGAGCGGGGAAGAGTGAGAGAGCTTTCTAGAGAAAGACAAAACTTGGATGGAGAAATAACAAATAAACCTGGTATGGTCTGGGGATGGACGGAGGCCCTTGGGGAGCGATGGAGGGGTGAAGGCATAGAGGGAGGAGGATGTATCAGTGTCTGAGGGGCTGGTGGGGATTAGTGCGAGCTGGCGGAGGTCGGACCACTGACCCCGTGGCGTATGCGGAACGTAAACACGGAGCGGAGGGGACGCGCCAGAGCAGATAATTAGCCCTGTTCACTGGATGTTCCAGGAGCCGGCCGGCCGACCCGGGGGAAGCAGCTGGGTAATCACACGCAGGGGCAAGGTCGATAACCGTGTGTGTGTGTGTGTGTGTGTGTGTGATAACCGGGCCTCGGCCTGCAGTGTGTAACACCCACCCACCCACAGCTCTGGCCTGCCTCCACCCCGCTCCGGCCCGCCAGGCGGATCAACACAGCACCAACTCCAAACTAAGCCCCCCACCCCAGCACAGGACAGGGGAACAGGAGCCCCATTCAGGAGGAAGGAGGGGTGGTGTATTTTCTTGGGGTGTGCAAGAGAGAGTAACAGCAGGGGAGAGAAAAAGGGGGAGATAGAGAGAAAGACAACAGACAGAGGGAGGAGCAGAGGCCACATTTCACAGCCTAAATTCAACCCAACCAGTTGACTCTTTACAAATGACCGCCTATGGTTTTTAAAGGGACAAGTTGGTGTGCATGTGTGTGTTGGCAGCTGCTGTTATTAGTCTAAACTAATTCTGATTCCCCCCGTCGCCTCATGGCTCCCCAAGGGAGGATGTTTGAGGAGTCTGTGTGTTTCTGCTTCACAGTAAAGTTTTCTGCTGAATCACTACTGAGGGGTTGTGTTTGTGCTGTAAGTAAGGCTGCCTGGAGGCCTAAGGGAGCTGAGGGCCTGGGGGGCTGAGGGCCTGGGGAGCTGAGGGCCTGGGGGGCTGAGGGCAAACCACACACACAACCCCCCCCCCCTCCCCCCTTCTTACAAACACTCTGTTTCTGTTTTGCTTCAGTTTAAAACATATTTTTGCTCATTCATTAGAAATCATCAGATCAATATTTACGAGGAAAAATCTAGCGTTTTGACATATTTTAATAATCTGTTGCGTTGGAGCGACAACACACAGGCGTTTCACCATTATCCACTAACCACAATGCATATCCTTAAAGTAAACAATTCAGGTCCCTTAAGGAGGGGAGAGGAGTGGCAGATGACTGACCAGTAATTTCAGATTATAGTCTAGAGACAAAGTTGGTTCTGGAACTCTAGCCTACAACTGTACTCACAATGGAGATAGTGAGCTGTCCTACTACTGATAGGAATATTGTATTTACCTGGACATCGCCTCCTCTTGAGGACACACTCTTTATTTTCTGAGATGGGGGGACAGGGTTTTCCGTAGGCGGAAGGGAATTGGACAACTTCCCGGGTCCTCGTCTCCTCACCCCATTTAAATCCACAGGTTTTCCCTGACCGGGAGCAGGGGCTCCACTCGCCCCACTCACCCACCTCGCAGTGCACTGCACAAATGATTAAGAAAGAGGGGAAGACACATGCTGTGTGTTACAAGAGGCAAAAGATATTCACAACCAAAATTCACGTATAGATGGGCAAAGACACTGTAAAGCAAACATTTTATGTAAACACCAGTGGAGGCTAGTGCAACTTTAAATCAGAGGTTAGGCTTACTGTTATGGCTGGATACTAAACACACCATGTGTTTGATGTATTCCATACCTTTTCATTTCAGCCAAATGAGCCCATCCTCAGATTTCCCTACCAGCCTCCACTGATAAACACTCTCTCCTCCTTGTTCTGGAGCTCACCTTGAAGAGAACACTCCATGAGTTTGTCGTTTGGTTCAAACTCTTCTGGACAGACGTGGTGACACTTCCCCAGCAGCAGGTACAGGCCTGGTCTGCACCTCGTACACGTGTCATTGATCAGACAGGCATCACACTCCGCAGGACACTCTGAAAGACCAGCACATACATAAATATTACACCTGCACTGGAGTCAAATCACATCAACACACACACAACAAATTCCTTACAATTAAATGTAACTGCATTCTTCCATTCTAAGAAAACCAAATGCAATACGATATGCTATTTTAACTCCGCATTTTACATTGTGTGATTGAGACATAGAAACAAATATGTAACACTAATACACTACACTATGCCCCTCTTTGTAACGTGTCTAACACCAACACCATCAGGACTTGATAATAATGTAATAGTTTAATATTCTACTCACTGGGAACACATTCCCTTTGTGTGTCGCTGCAGACCAGGCCCTCTGGGCAGCTCTCCTGACACTTGCCCAGGTGGAGATAGTAACCTGCTCGGCACCGCGTGCAAAAGTTCTTATTGAAGCAAGAATCACACTCCGGCCTGCACTCTGAAACACACGGTCAGTGAGCCAACAGCCTGCACGTTTATGTTGCTCTAGAAGTGATTTGTTGAACATGCAGTGTGTCAGAATGAGCAACACTCTAAAACAGGAAAATTGGCTGCACATAGATGCACATCTCTTTATGAGATTTTAGTGTACAAAATAATGTATTTGGAGTGACTGGCATGCAGTGATACCAAAAAGACTTAATACATACACTAAAATGGGTTGGTTTCCCGGACACAGATTAAGCCTAGTCCCGAACTAAAAAGTATGTTCAATGGAGATTCTCAGTTGAAATAGCTTTTTAGTCTAGGACTAGGCTTAATCTGTCTATGTAAACCGGCCCTTAGTGTAAAAGTAAAGGTAGGCTATAAACATCTTTGGTGATAGCCATGCAACTTACTTGTGCATGTGTTTCTGTCTGGCGAGCGGGTGCCGTAGAAGCCGCTGGGGCAGGAGGGCAGACACACCCCGATCTGCCTCATCCCATTTCTCTCCAGGAAGATAAAGAGGCGGGGCTTACAGGACAGGCAGCCATTGTAATCAGAGCAGGTCAGACAGCCTCCCTGGCACCCTGAGCTCACCCCTGGGATCTCTGCAGGTAAGACGGAGGGAGATGATGTGGCACAGTAGCACAACATTGACTTTATAGTGCACTGCAAAAGTAGTGCACTATATAGGGAATAGGTTGCCATTTGAGACACAACCATACAATCAGTTAGCACAGTTGTTTTCTACCTTTTTTGGTCTCTCTCTCTCTCTCTCTCTCTCTGAGGGACTACTGCTTACATTTAAACAAATATAGCTCTTCAGACTATATTAACTCTTTGTAGTCTTCTAAATTGTGTGCATGAAGTTGTGTAGAATTATTAAAATAATGACTTCTATCCAACTACCAAATGAGGATACCAAATAGCCAACAAAGCATTTGGATGGTGACAAGATGTTAAAATTTTTCTGGGAACAGTGATCATAGAACAACTCAATAATAAACATTACAGGCAACAAGCAGGCCTGTGCACTCTCTTGGCGGGAAAAATAATCAAATGAGACGTCAAGCATACCAAGGTTTGCACGCAATGCCAGAAGCTGCGCACTTCTTATTCTCACTCTCTCCGCAGAAGGAGGACAGTTTCTTCATTGTACTATGACTAAAAGGACAAAACAATTTGGCAACATTATCAATATTCAAAGAGACCTCCAGCTGACTGTCTGGCCATGACAATACGAACACAGCCAAATGAGTAAGATGAGTAAGCGGCACTGGCACTGACAAATTTGCAACATGTCTCAAATTCATCTTAATTATGCTTCGTGTTGAAGATAGGCCTATCTGTTGACCCACGTGGTTCACAGGGTCGACTGTGTTAGAAACAGGGAAAGGCTGAGCTTTCATTATGACTGATGGTAGGATTAGAAAGGGATTGCAAAACCGCCTGGCTGTAGGCCTATACATCCTACTCAGATAGCAAGCCTTGTGTCAGAGATATTTCCATAGGCTCAGAAAAAAGCCCTGCCAGAATGTGAATAACATCCAATTTCTCTGTTGGTTGGTGTGGAGGTTGGCCCCTGCTCAGGTCGAAATTATTAACGTTTTATGTAAGCAAAATGTTTACAGGAAAGTGTTATCATTCAGACTTTTCCAAAATGTTGGTCTCCAGGTTAAAGTCCTGCATACGTTTGTCCAGCCTCTGCTATAAGGAGGCTATAAAATGCCCAGGGTAGGTCAGTGTCTTTGAATGAGGGACAGTGTCATCACAGTATGTGAGAAGTCTACAGACAAATGGGGAACTGAGCAGCGCCCATTACCATAAACTGTCATCTTGGACTGGGCACAAGTGAAACCTCATGCGTCCTGACTGCTGCTGCTGATTTAAGCCATGTGTGACTGACTTGTAGGGCAGCATGTCAAATGGCTTAACTCTCAACTCTTGTTGAATTACAGAGCTTGACCTCAGAGGACGGAGGAGATGAAGACAGACTGGTTGAGAGGAGAAGAGGTTGGGTACATACTAGGACTACCAGCATGAGCTGTAAGTGAGTACCTGACTAAGGAAACCTATATCCATTTCACATTACTGAGCCAAGCTGAATTTAGCTGTTTTGTGCCTGATTATGCATCTACTGTACCATAGTTGCTGGAACCATGCAGGAAAGGCCATGTGAAAAGATCATATATGAGCCAGCACATTATGGTTTGGGTTGGCACGATGTGAAAAGGGTACTAGTGGGTGGCTCTGGGTTACTTTAAACCAGGGGTGCTCAAACTTTTGGGGTTGGTGGGACAAAATATAATCTGAGTGGTGGGCCGCGGGCCAAACAAATAGACATTATTTATTTTAAAAAATTAAAGGTAAACAATAGCTTTTCAGGGTCGTGAAACAATAGCGTTTGAAGGTAATTATAAAATGTCACTTCAAACATTAATCAAATCATAGCCATATAACTTCACACACATTCTGATTACCCCAACTGGGTAAAAACTGGTTGAATCAACATTGTTACCACGTCATTTCAACAACAAAAAAATGTAATGTGATAACGTTGAATTAATTGGAAAACTGATTGCAAAACGTCATCAAGACATGCCACCAGAGGTCTCTTCACAGTCCCCAAGTCCAGAACAGACTATGGGAGGCGCACAGTACTACATAGAGCCATGACTACATGGAACTCTATTCCACATCAGGTAACTGATGCAAGCAGTAGAATCAGATTTAAAAAACAGGTAAAAATACACCTTATGGAACAACGGGGACTGTGAAGAGACACACACAAAGGTACAGACACATGCATACGCCTACATTGTGATATTGTTGTATGGTGGTATTAAACATTTTGTATTGTAGATATGTAGTGGTATAATAATGTTAGATGAAGTACTGTTTTACATTTTGTTTTATATGTAATGTAGGTGCTTTAATATGTTTGGACCCCAGGAAGAGTAGCTGCTGCCTTGGCAGCAGCTAATGGGGATCCCTAATAAATACAAATACAAATACAAATGAACACAAGTGAATTTTGACTTTATTTTACACACATTTTTACCGAAATCCAATTATGTGGTGATTTTTGGTTGTTGTTGAATTCACGTTAGCTGACAACTCAACCAAATGTAAATCAAAACTAGATGTTGAAATGACTTCTGTGCCCAGTGGGCAGTAATACCAGATGTATTACATTTTTTACCATTGTAGCATAGAAACTGCAACCAAGTTTCTATGTTCATAAGGCTAATAACTTTAATGTGTGCAGGGTTTTGGGGTCCATAAGTCCCCCACCTCGCAGGCAAAACATTTTAGTGGCCCCCCTCTTGGCGGCGGAGAGAAATATTTGCAGCTTTAAAGTTAATGGCATTTTGCCAAGGGGGGGTGGAGAAAATGTTGCAGTTTTAAAGCAGATTTTCGGCAATTCTACAAATGTTTCCATGGGGCAGAGAGGAAATGTTGCAGTTTTAAAACGAATTGAATGCGATTCTACGAATTTTGGGATGGAGAGAATGTGGCACTTTGAATGATAATTCCTTGCAGTTCTACACGTTTTGATATGACTTATGCCATGTTCATATTACAGTGGGGGAAAAAAGTATTTAGTCAGCCACCAATTGTGCATGTTCTCCCACTTAATAAGATGAGAGAGGCCTGTAATTTTCATCATAGGTACACGTCAACTATGACAGACAAATTGAGGAAAAAAAATCCAGAAAATCACATTGTAGGATTTTTTATGAATTTATTTGCAAATTATGGTGGAAAATAAGTATTTGGTCACCTACAAACAAGCAAGATTTCTGGCTCTCACAGACCTGTAACTTCTTCTTTAAGAGGCTCCTCTGTCCTCCACTCGTTACCTGTATTAATGGCACCTGTTTGAACTTGTTATCAGTATAAAAGACACCTGTCCACAACCTCGAACAGTCACACTCCAAACTCCACTATGGCCAAGACCAAAGAGCTGTCAAAGGACACCAGAAACAAAATTGTAGACCTGCACCAGGCTTGGAAGACTGAATCTGCAATAGGTAAGCAGCTTGGTTTGAAGAAATCAACTGTGGGGAGCAATTATTAGGAAATGGAAGACATACAAGACCACTGATAATCTCCCTCGATCTGGGGCTCCACGCAAGATCTCACCCCGTGGGGTCAAAATGATCACAAGAACG
This sequence comes from Coregonus clupeaformis, assembly GCF_020615455.1. Classification (NCBI taxonomy): domain Eukaryota; kingdom Metazoa; phylum Chordata; class Actinopteri; order Salmoniformes; family Salmonidae; genus Coregonus; species Coregonus clupeaformis. The sequence goes on from NW_025534300.1 coordinate 26,305, forward strand.
GTGAGCAAAAATCCCAGAACCACACGGGGGGACCTAGTGAATGACCTGCAGAGAGCTGGGACCAAAGTAACAAAGCCTACCATCAGTAACACACTACGCCGCCAGGGACTCAAATCCTGCAGTGCCAGACGTGTCTCCCTGCTTAAGCCAGTACATGTCCAGGCCCGTCTGAAGTTTGCTAGAGTGCATTTGGATGATCCAGAAGAGGATTGGGAGAATGTCATATGGTCAGATGAAACCAAAATAGAACTTTTTGGTAAAAACTCAACTCGTCGTGTTTGGAGGACAAAGAATGCTGAGTTGCATCCAAAGAACACCATACCTACTGTGAAGCATGGGGGTGGAAACATCATGCTTTGGGGCTGTTTTTCTGCAAAGGGACCAGGACGACTGATCCGTGTAAAGGAAAGAATGAATGGGGCCATGTATCGTGAGGATTGAGTGAAAACCTCCTTCCATCAGCAAGGGCATTGAAGATGAAACGTGGCTGGGTCTTTCAGCATGACAATGATCCCAAACACACCGCCCGGGCAACGAAGGAGTGGCTTCGTAAGAAGCATTTTCGGTCCTGGAGTGGCCTAGCCAGTCTCCAGATCTCAACCCCATAGAAAATCTTTGGAGGGGAGTTGAAAGTCCGTGTTGCCCAGCGACAGCCCCAAAACATCACTGCTCTAGAGGAGATCTGCATGGAGGAATGGGCCAAAATACCAGCAACAGTGTGTGAAAACCTTGTGAAGACTTACAGAAAACGTTTGACCTGTGTCATTGCCAACAACGGGTATATAAAAGTATTGAGAAACTTTTGTTATTGACCAAATACTTATTTTCCACCATAATTTGCAAATAAATTCATAAAAAATCATACAATGCTTACCTTCTCATTCCAGCCTTGTGTAGGTCTACAATCTTGTCCCTGACATCCTTGGAGAGCTCTTTGGTCTTGGCCATGGTGGAGAGTTTGGAATCTGATTGATTGATTGCTTCTGTGGACAGGTGTCTTTTATACAGGTAACAAGCTGAGATTAGGAGCACTCCCCTTTAAGAGTGTGCTCTAATCTCAGCTTCGTTACCTGTATAAAATACACCTGGGAGCCAGACATTTTTCTGATTGAGAGGGGGTCAAATACTTATTTCCCTCATTAAAATGAAAATTAATTTATAACATTTTTGACATGTGTTTTTCTGGATTTTTTTGTTGTTATTCTGTCTCTCACTGTTCAAATAAACATACCATTAAAATTATAGACTAATTATTTATTTGTCAGTGGGCAAATGTACAAAATCAGCATGGGATCAAATACTTTTTCCCCCTCACTGTATCTCTCAACAGTAAGTTGAGACCCCGAATGACTTCCAATTTTTTTATAATAAATGCTGTGGGCCCCAGATTGGTCAGCCCTGCTCTAAATAGTAGTCTTGCAGGTGACAGGTGTATAGTAGGAATGGGGCACGTGTTCCTCGAGAGCTGGGTTAAAGGCCAGAGAATGGCATGCATGTTACCTGATGCAATGACAGGGAGTACCTGACTGAGTCAGATATTTTGAGCTCATTTAGTACAGATTGGATTGCTACTGCTAGAGCTAGACACTGTTATATGGTCAGTTTGGAATTATCTCCCTTGATGGTTAAGGTTAGGGTTTGGGGAAGGTACGTGTTACAGGAGTGGGTCGCAGTTCCGGAGCGACCCACTAGGTGTCATCCTCCAACAACCTTAGGCACCTCCTCACTCACAGTCGAGACTAATCATCTTCCTATTGGTGTCACCTGTGACTATCTGATTCACCTGTGTATTTATGCCCTCACTTCCGTTGCTCAGTTTTTCTCTGCTAGTTTCACTATGCCAAGCAGTACTAATCAGTGTCTGATCACCGGGATGTATGGACAGGTACGTGGAGAAGTGTTCTCCTGTTTCTTTATTATTTCAGTCATAGTTAGTATTTTGTATTTTTGGTTGTCTGCCTGTTTTTTGGTGTCTTATTTGCTCTGCCTTTCTTTTTAGTGTTCGTCCGTTATTTTGTATCCTGGCTTCGGGACCATCAATAGAGTTCCTTGTTTCACCATCTCCGCCTACTGTCTAACCTGTACCGCACCTGGGTCACACCTCACACCAACCCTTACAGGTACGCAGATCCTATATCAGTTCTTAGGGGGAACATCTCAGGAGCAACTTCTGGGATTGCGACACATGGTAAGAGCTAGTCTCAGTATTTACCACTGCAGAGCTACAGAAGGAGCATATCAGTGTGTACAGTAGGTGTTTTTTCCTCCTAGTTCTCTGGCATATCATGCCTTGGGTGAGTTGTTGGCCTTTTTTCCCTCCTTCACTTCAGGGTTAGCTGCCAGATTGCAATAGATCACGGAGATTGTGTTTGACATATCTTAGCAATCTTTACAACTGCTGTCCATTTGCCCACATGTGTTCCTGCCAAGGCCCCCTAATTCACTGAACCTTTAACACAGAGGAATTTTGCCTGCACTTGCCTAGCTCGCACTGACACAACAGGGCAATCCCATGGTAACAGAATTAGGCTAAGACTCCGAATTTTCACTTTAAAATGTATGCCAAACAAAAACCATACAACTCTATGCATAATGACTTCTTTGAACAATTTACATAGGAAATTAAAAAAACATTTACTGGAAAAACTGTGCAGATGCTAAGTTTGGTAACAGAATTACAGTAAAATCTAAAGTTAGCATCTTCACAGTTCTTCCTGGAAATTGGTTTTTGTAACATTGTCAGTGGAAATTGTTAAAAGCAGTCCTTGTGGATATGGTTTGTTAAACTTTGAAATCAATGGTTTTTCTTTGGTATACATTTTAAAGTGAAAAATCTGAGTCTCAGCGTAATTCTGTTACCATGGAATTGCCCCAACATCAATTGGGCGGCTTGAATACCCACAACACAAATGTTCCTGCATGAGGTCTGTACTGTGAGGTCTGTACTGTGAGGTCTGTACTGTAAGGTTTCAATTGCCTGAACTGCTTGAACCACTTGTAAAGTTAAAATCATTGACCACAAGATGAAAACAACCATGATTATTTTGAACATCATGTGTAGATATAAACAAAACGGTTAACAGCAGAATGATGAAGACAAACATGCAAGTCATAGAGCACAGACCTAAACAAAAAGTTTGCCTTTCCAAGATTATTTCTTCATCAAACGCTGTGGTGTTTAACCTCAGCATATATCCTCCCTCCTTTAATTTCATTATCTATCCTTCTTTCCCTTTATTAGGAATCCAATCTGTTATTCACACCTAGAGACTATTTTAAACATGTCTAGACCCGCTAGAAATCATTCTGGCCTCTATTCTAGAACACCTAGAAATCATTCTGGCCTCTATTCTAGCGCACACAGAAATCATTCTGGCATCTATATTCTAGAACACATAGAAATAATTCTGGCCTCTATTCTAGAAATCATTCTGCTATCTTGTTTGCTCTCAGGCATTCATATCTCTAATTTGTAGATGCATCAAGGGCAGAAGGAAGTGAACAGTTTTTGGCCAGTTGACTGCCTGGTCAGGTCCCTGACTGAGAGCTCATTCACCCTGCTCTCTCTGTCTGACTATCACAGTTGTCATATGTCAGGTCGGCCTCCTTCAATTAGCACCAGCTGAGTAGGCTGCGATGCACGAGGGGAGGCTCACAGTTTGTCTATCTGGAACGCACCCAAAAAAACTGTGGACCCACAATTTCTACGTAGGCATGTGCGGTTTAGATAAGAAGATGATATATCATGTTGAAGAAGTGGTTCTTAAGACGTTAAACTCTTCTCCAGGCAATGTGTATGGGACGCACCCCAAAACACCACTACTGTTGGTTACTAGCCTACCTTTCCAGATAACAATCTACTTGGCATACAGGTGCGGCATGCCATACTCAACCATTCTACTAAGACAGAAGAGCACATCTGGAAGCACATCTGGAACTGCAATATAGTGCATAGAGAGAATAATAAAGCAAGCTCAACGATACTACTGATGAGATACAGGGTGAGACCTGTGGAGTTACTTGACACAGAACATGACACCTATTAGGGTTAAAGAAAGATGCTGAACGGATACCTTCATACAGAGTTCTCCAACTCTTGTCCTGGAGAACTACTGGAAGTGCTGGCTTTTGTTCCAGCCCAGCACTAACACACAGGACCAGGGTTGGAGAACCCTGCCATGGTCAATGCTGCTGATACTCTGAACATCTAGGAAGCAAAAACAAAAAGTAAAGTGTCTACTGATTTACTGTGATCTTCTTTGTTGTGTTTTGGATATGATCAGTGGCGGCTCCTGAAAAAATTCTCAGGGGGGGCAATTTTTCTGATGATTTAGGTGACCTACACACATTTAAAAAAAGATATGTCCAGCAACAACATGAAGACAGGGGCAGCATATAAGTCAATACCAGAAGCATTTATTGACTGATCTCAAAAGTGTTGGCTTACCAGGGTTGGTGGAGCCCTCAGTTTCATCTTTGCCTCGCAAGCTAACTCAAACACTCCGAAAACCTTCACACTGGATTAGCCGGCTGAGGATGTGGCGGTTCTTGCTAATGTCGTAGTAAATATATTTGTTATAGTGAATATGGAATATGATATGTTGAGTAAAATGTTGTGCTAAGATCTATTTAGGTCAGGAGCTGGTTATAAGTTCTGTTTCTATCCAATAACAATGGACAAAAGGGTCCTATCTTGCTCCAGCCTTGTCAGTTTCAGTTCTCCAGTAAGCTTGTGATTATCAACACTAACCTCATCGTTGTGGGGGCGGACAGCTAGCCCGTATCCCTCATCCAGTTGAGTGGGAATGTTCACTCCTCCCCAAACAAATCTCAAACAGCTATCCATGTGGGTCTTTGACAGCTCATGTTTCTTAATCTTTCCTGAAAGATGGTGCATGTCCCGTTAACACAGTCGCTGTCCATGCGGTGCTTGTCTGCCGTGCCGCCTTCCAGGGTGAAAAGAGTAAGCAGGGGGTAGGAGAAGACTGCATTAGCTACATCGCAGCCTGCTAGCCAGGTTTTTCGTTAAGTACCAATTTTTGGAAAATCCTCGGGTGTAGGACTTCCCCCTTTAGTCGAAACCTGTTGAGTTATTAAATTTTGGTCTGGGAGGTCCTAATTGTTTCGAGTGCCAATTTATCTTCATTTGTTCGCCGACAAAAAGTAACTTATTTCAAGAGACAATCGAGTTGACTGTCGCTTATAGCCATCTTGATAGTATGCGTGAATTGATTGATGAGGCTACCGCTCTTTTCTTATTACGTTCATGGTTATATGTTACGTATGGCGAAAGCGCGTAGGTGCAAGCCCTCAGAAACCCATAGAGATTGTATTGAAAGCTCTGATATTTGAAAAAAATAGATTTTACATGGGAGTCTATGACAGATTTCCTGGGCGATTTTCAGCCTGGCTGAAATCGCCCCAAAAGGGGGCATTTGAAGCACGACTTTAGCCTGATTGGACATTTAGTGGCACTGTGGCAGATCAGACGTCTAGATTACAACACTGATCACTACTGTCGACGCTGATATAATTGATTAGAAAAAAAAATCCCTTCCTTTTCCCGTTTGGCAGTGCGTCGCCCATATCGCCCTATTGAACACACCGCCCCTGGATATGATGATAGTTTTGCATCAGAGCTTCGAAATACTGTAAATAATTTTATGCAAAATACTAACCCCTCTGAAATTCTAACAGAAAAATTGTTGTATTCTGAATTGCCTACTAAATATGAACATATGAGTTCCCTCTTCCATTTTTTAAACACCACAAAATATTATCACCACAAAGTCACAGTTATGGTAAGCAAAAAAAGATGTCACAGCTTTGGCAATTCTACACAGAACGCCCTTTGAAGATGAAAATGGACAGGCTTTCATGTATTTTCATATTAGATGCACAATCTTATATTCTACATTTATTACAATCAAGAAGATAACTGAATCAGCATCCTCTAACAGCGGTTGGATGGCACGCGCTGCCACGCGCTGCCACATGCTCTAAGCTTCCACTCAGTGTTGCACGGAGTTTGTCAAGGAGCACAAGCACTACAGACATTCCATAACATCAGTGAAATGCAAATATAATACACTTCAGACGAACTTTGTATGTAATGAATAATTCAGATCAGAAAGCTATAACATACTTTGTCGGCAGACATGCCGCGTAAAAAATCCTCTGCCACTGGCCGCTAGAGAGCGATGGGAACTAGGGGATGCAGCGCTTGCACTGCTGATGGAGCTTTGTGGAATACACTTCAAGGAAATTGTCAGGGAACAGTGACTGGTTGAATTTTATCAGTAAAAAATGACACCCCCGAGGGTCCTGTAATATTGAACCCCCATTCAGTCCAATGATTGACTGCGGTGTGGTTGAGGACGAAATGTGCGTAAAATTGGCCGCTGCAGAGACTAAAGTGTGCCTATTGCTTTCGTAGACACATTATAGTGAGTTCCACAGAGGCACTCAGTCTTGCCTTGTGATTAAAATACAAGTTTATGAATTTAAATTACATATTGATTTGATAACAACACATTTTTAGATTGATTGAGTTGTCCTCGATTATAACTAAATGCGGGCTGTACTTTAAAAAACGGTATCATATAAATTATAGGCTACCCACCCTATCAACATTGTTTTGCCAAATTAATATATGTGAAGTTTCATATTTCGTAATAGAGATTGAACCACAGGATTATGTTATTACATCTCCAACTCAACTAAAAAGCATTCCACCCCAATTAGTCATATTTCCTAAAGCCATACTATGATCTTTCATTGTAAATTCATTGTCAAAGTATGTGTAGTTCAAATCATATCGGTTAACGATGATACAGTGCCCATATTGTTCTGTTATTTATATATCTACATGAAAAGACTTATGTCAAATTGTATGATAGGCACTACAAAACTCCAGTAGTGTTGAATGGAACAGAGACCAGGTGCATGTGTGCGCACGAGCACCTCACTGCATGCGCGGGCTTACTTTACTCACGTTTATGTTGCCGGTGCCTGGAGGGGTGCTGCTGACAATCAGTGTATTCCATGCAGTGCAAGATCAAAACAAAGGAGATCAATTGTAATTGCATAGTAACCCGGAGATGATGACTTGTATAGCCAATGTCAATGTCCTCCAGCAAAGTGCAGCTTTGATTCCACTTTTTGAGAGGGAATGTGTTGTCTTATTCCTAGAAAGAGCAGAATCCCCTGCTCTGCGCAGAGTGTGATGTGTGATTTACGATGGCCCAATGACACCTGGGCCGTTTAGACAGTAACATCCTGGATAGAATCCTTATGTGTGCCACAAAGCGAGACCAAAACAGGTATCCGTAGTGAGCATATTCCCACAACCAAACCGTTAGATTATCATCCACCGCGGGACAAATAAGATACTCAAAGTAAGAAAGCGTAGATCATATATTCGAGGCTGGCATATTGATACAGTTTCCAGTTGTCCTCTTCCTGTATGCTCCACTGATACTCTCTCGAAGTTCGCCGCACGTCCAGGTGTGAGGGCTACTTTATTGTGCCCTGCGTGTAGGAGGTCGTCGCGTCATCCCCATCATCTAACCGAGTAGACCAAAACTGGAAGCCGCGCGCGTCTGGCAGCGCAGCACCTCCGAACTGCAATAAAGTACCAAGTTTCGATGGTGAGAATGTGTTGGTTCTCTTGATTGTCGCGCACCTCTCGTTGGTCGACAGTTAAAGCAAAAAATAATCTGCGCAGTTTCAGCTCTTTTCTGCTTTGCGTGCAATACTCATTCCCTCACTCCAACTCGCACTCTTATGACTTCAGCCCTCTGCCGTCTCCCTCTACATGCTCGAAAGTTTATTTAGAGGGCAAGCCCCCCCACGTCAGATATCTTTCGGGTTTGACCCCTCCGTTGAGAAGCTTTTTACTTGGCATGGTGTTGATAATGTATCAATGGGAAATTGCGCTGTTTACGCATGTAATTTCAGGTATTCAGTGTTTATGGCCAAATAGTCATTTTAATTTCGATTTTATGATACACTTGTATTATTTTTGATTACCGTTATTTCTGGCTACAGAGAAACACACTTTAAACGTTTTAATTTGTGTAGATGGCACTAATTACAATCAGCAAGAACACAAAAAGGAGTGCACTTGTGCTAGAAAGCATTATTGCATGGCATGCTGTTTATTTTGTCGTTTTTGATGTACAATCACTTGAAACTTCAAGAGACAACTCTCCCATTCTCTGCTTATATATATAAACAAACAAACAAACATGCGAGCTTGGTCTAGTGCGCATCGAGAAGAACCACTGATGGACCTGCGGTCGCGTAACTCTCACATTGAGAGAGAGAGAGGGGGAGAGAGAGACATTTCCAAGGATATCCTAATCTGGTTTGAGGGGGCCTGTCGAGGAAAGTGTGGTATACAATTATCCTCCTCCTTAGCTCGCGTCTTTTGAAGATACTTAATATATTCCATTTTAGTCTGATGTAATTCTCCACGGCAATTATGGCTCTTCAGTTTGATTATGGAGACCCTCTCTAAATGAATCTCTGGAGAGGTAGCATATTGCATATCAATGCTGTCATTATGCGCGGTAACCAGTTGGTTATGCAGAACGGAGGGCGCATGTTTATGTAACAAAGCGCTTTGGCCAATGGTATATATTTTCTTTAACCTATTTGTTCTTGTATGGTGTACAAAGCGAGAAGGCCTCTAAGAAGGGGAACTTAACTGAACATCTGTAGGTAGGTAGTAGGCATGATCATTGCCATATCATGACAGTGAGGAGAGGAGAGAAGCAGTCTGTCCCATCGCCTCTAGAGGGAGTCAGTGCCATAAAAGCGTCTGTCTGCAGTGATTCATGTCAATGGAACAGGTTTTGGGGACAGCATTGTTTAGGAAAACCTTGAGAGATCCACTTCCATTCTGTGTGGGGATGGTCTCACTAAGACAAATATATGTACTTGTATGTTCTATCCTGACAACAACACCAGCGATGGGAGGGATTATATAGGGGGGGGGAGTGTTATGTTTATTTATTTTCCATTTTGTACTTTAACTATTTTCACATCATTACAACACTGTACATAGCCATAATATGACATTTGAAATGTCTCTATTGCTTTAAACTTTTGTGAGTGTAATGTTTACTGTTAATTTTAGATAATTTCACTTTTGTTTATTATCTATTTCAGTTGTTTTGTCAATGTAAACATATGTTTCCCATGCCAATAAAGCCCTTTGAAGTTAATTGAATTGAGTGGTTCCTCTGCTGCTTGCCTCCCTCCTAGAGGAGAGGTTATTTACATGTCTGGCACTGTGAGCAGAGTAGAGGTCTCGCTCTAACCAGCTCTAACTGTTGATGTTTAGAAGAATATAATGCAGACCAATACTTCCCTCCATTGTGGCCGCTACATCAATCACACTGATGTGGAATATAATGTAAGCATTGTGTGGGTTCTTTTTACTGTAGGAGGGTGAACTAAAGTCTCCATTGCCAACAGCACCTACACAGAACTAGGCCATGCAGTAGTATTACAGATGGATTTGTATAATGTTGATTCATTTCTCCTCTAGTCTGAATGTCAAATACTTTAACCACAGCTGAGATGAAAAGGAGAGACCTCAAAAATGATATGTTCACGTCTCCAATTGTATTTGACACTGATAGTGTGTGGTCATTGTATTCAGAATCCATGAAATGAAGATGATAGCTAGGTCCCCAAGATGTTGAACATAAGGGAGGGTTAGGTTAGGAACAAGCCCCTCTTTGCCCCCCAGCCCTCATATTGTTATCCCATACAGAGGGCGCTGCCTGGGAAGGCAGGAGAGGGGGTGGGAGGGGGGAAGGTCGCTTGGTCACTCCTGTGACCGCCTGCGAGAGGATCCATCAACACCCTTAAATGAAGTCTGCCAGGTGCACAAATCAACCACAGAACAGTGGGATCCAGCTGACAATGGGGCAGTATGGCAAATCAAACTCAGAGCCATGGAACTGGGAGGAATTATCATGTTTTTTGGATACTTATATTTGTCTGCCACAGTCTGCACATGTCGGTTGTCATCCCATCCATTGTGATCTCTGCTTGAATGATTATTTGGACGATAACTGAGGTTGTGTCCCAAATGGCACCCTATGGGCCCTGGTCAAAAGTAGTGCATTACATAGGGAATAGGGTGCCATTTGGGAGGCAGCCACTGACATTCTCCCCAATGATGATGCCCATGTGCAGTAGTTCATCTTCATTGTCTAACCATTACGATTCAGTCACCCCTGGATGACAATGGAGATGGAGATTCAAAGTGGGCCATGATGGTGAGCCATGGAGAGCCTGTGAAAACACACAGCACCCTCTCTGTCCTTATAAGCATGTTTTCTAAGGCGGCAGCAGCATTCCATTTTAGCAGCCTGTGTCCTGATGATAATCCCAGGTCCACACTGATCCAGGACATTCTCCGAACATGAAGCAACCAGAGTGTGCATGGATGGGATGAGGAGTGGGTATGGTGTCAGGCCGTATTGAATGTGCCCATGAGGGCACTGTGAAGTGCTGTGCCCACATTCTTATCTTGGTACAGTCAGATTACCGTGGTCTGAGGGGCTTTGTCTGTTCTAGTAGTTCTATTTCTATGATGTCACCCTCACAGTCAGAGCCTCCTAATAAATGGACGTTACTTCATGAGATTGTCCTATCTGGAGGCAGAGGGCTTAGATCAAACCATGGCGGCATGCATGAGACATGCTTCTATCGAAGCTGGTGGGCGGATCATGTCTGAGTAAGGGGGATTCAGGAGTTGGCTAAGGACAGATAATCAAGGATCAGTTCAGCTGCCTGCCATGCAGAGTGAAAGCACAGCTAGGTGAGGAGAGGACAGAGAGAGCCACGTCATGTGTCATAGATAGAAACACGCACAGAGAGAGACAGAGGCGTCTGTCCCTGGGTTGAGCCTCCCTGCACCTGCTGCTCCTCCGAAAAAACCTCTGTTGCAACATTGGGATCGTTTCACAGGCGTTCCCCAGGCGTTGGTCAGACATTTTAACAGGCACGGAGCTCAGGTCGTTTTCATGATGAAATCTACCCCGGAGGAATCCCTCGGCAGCCCTGACTAATTTGAGCGTGATTGTGGCATTTAGTACGCATTCCTTCCAAGGCGCGCCTCTTGTCGGTTGGACCGAAATGTTTAAATAAACGGAACCTAAGATGAAAAGGAACCAGGATCTGTGGCTGGCAGGACCTCAATTTATGTATTTCCTCCGTTTCCTCTCAGTGCATGACTGCTGCCTGTGTGACTGTCTATCAGTTTAGACACCTCATGAAATCTACCTCCCCCCAAAAAAGTATTCTGAGAATTATCCGATAAATCTGGGAAAACTCGGTGAACAAAGCCAGCTACAACTGAGACAAGATTTTCCACCTAATCATTTCTTCATTCTCACCATGGTTTTTCTGGGGGGATAATAACGACAACACTCTGCCACCGAGGGGTCAAACCCCCTGACCCCAGGAGATTTAATCATAGGAGTTCCAACACCACATTCTCATCAGTTGTTGCCAGGCAACGTGTGCGGCAGCCCCATGCAGGCGTTCCGGAGGGAGTGGAGGGATCGGAGTCTGTAAAGAACCATGGGTTTATATTAATCTGCATGGGGGTCATGGAGATTCCTTCACTTTGATTAAGCTTTTTTTTTTTCTTTCTTAACAGGTGGCCTGTGCTGTCTGCACCAACCTTTGTCCCACAGTAACCACTCTGCTCTACAGAGACAGGAGTCAGGGAGCAGGGAGGGAATAGCTCTTCAGTGTGTGTGTGAGAGAGAGAGTTTGTTTGTCTGCGTGCATGTATGTGTATTCTTGTGTGTTGGATGGTAGTTTCTCTACTACCCTTGCTAAAAGCTAAATATTGTGTCTTGATTTCCCCTGTGATTGTTTATTTGCACCTGCTCACTAATTACAGCAGGTCTTTTATAAAGCCTGACAAGGGACATGTGGAGACACTTAAATTCTGGCAGTTTAATGACAAGATCAATAGTTTAATCCAGACTGATGGACTGGTAGAACGTTTCAGTAGAACATTTGGGCACCGTTTCTGACCAGCATAGACGTTTTATATCCTTCCTAAATTAGGCTATACTCTGTGCTTGAAAGTCAAACTGTAGGTCAAGTTGTGGGTCAAGCTGTGGGTCCCGTTGGTGCAGTAAAGATAGCATTATTTTACAACTGAAAACTACAGCGTCAGTTTGGTGAGAAACTATCAAGGGGATGGACATGCTAGAACAGAGAGCACCTGGCTGGTGGGATTATAAAATGCTGGATGGCCAGTAACCATTGTTCCTATGAAGTCACAATATCATCCCTCAGGATAAGATGTCATGCAGATTTAAAAGTTGTACAAGTGTGGAAGACCCTCGTGCTCATGTTGTCTCACACACTACTTATTCCCAAACAACTCTTAGTTTGCACACTAATTTAAATTATGCAGCAGCTAAATACAAAGCCTATACTCTTTACACAGTATTACAGGATAGTCTGAGAGGGTTCTTCTACTTGCTATCAAACCGAGATGGGAGTGCTTGAAGTAAATTCAACACAAGGCAGATGTAGGGAGCTTTATTTTTCTAGTGAACAATTTCCTTTCGATCTAGGGGGTTCTAATGGAAAGTTCTTGAATTAAAACATGTGTGACAGCACAATTTACCTTTTGGTTTCTGTTTAGGCAGAACAACCTCGGGCACACCACGATGAAATGAAAAATAACCTTTATAACGCAAATTAATTCAGACTTTTTCCATTCTATAAAACTAGCCCCTTGCCCCCTCCAAACATGGCTGTGTAAGGCACATCTGTTCTTCTGAATTTAGTGGTGGGTAACACACCTCTCTGAATAAAGACTGCTGTACTCTAACAGATTCAGACAGACGGAACCACTCTGATCAAACCTGATTATCCTCAACACAATTTTTTTATTAAAAAGTCTACATTTAAATCCTGAGTGTGGAGTATCTTTTCAGGAAGCCAACCAGTGATTATCAACAAATTCCAATGGACGCATTAGCCTATGTCCTCCAAACACTGAGCTTTGGTGAATGCTTGGCATGTTCAATTAGATTCCTCTGCTTTAAAGTTAGCCCACTATAGCTACTTATAAACAAAACACATCTAATACCTGCCTACTCACAGCAGTGAGATAAAACTTCAATGGGTTTTATTTTAGCCAAATTGTAATACAGTGGCTTGCAAAATAATTCACACCTTTGGAATTTTCCCTTATTTGGTTGCCTTACAACCTGGAATTAAAATTGATTTTGGGGGGGTGTGTATCATTTGATTTACACAACATGCCTACCACTTTGAAGATGCAAAATATTTTTTATTGTGAACAAGAAATATGACAAAAAAACTGAACTTGAGCGTGCATAACTATTCACCCCCCCAAAGTCAATGCTTTGTAGAGCCACCTTTTGCAGCAATTACAGCTGCAAGTCTCTTGGGGTATGTCTCTATAAGCTTGGCACATCTAGCCACTAGGATTTTTGCCCATTCCTCAAGGCAAAACTACTCCAGCTCCTTCAAGTTGGATGGGTTCCGTAGGTGTACAGCAATCTTTAAGTCATACCACAGATTCTCGATTGGATTGAGGTCTGGGCTTTGACTAGGCCATTCCAAGACATTTAAATGTTTCCCCTTAAACCACTCGAGTGTTGCTTTAGCAGTATGCTTACGGTGATTGTCCTGCTGGAAGGTGAACCTCCGTCCCAGTCTCAAATCTCTGGAAGACTGAAACAGGTTTCCGTCAAGAATTTCCCTATATTTAGCACAATCCATCATTCCTTCAATTCTGACCAGTTTCCCAGTCCCTGCCGATGAAAAACATCCCCAAAGCATGATGCTGCCACCACCATGCTTCACTGTGGGGATGGTATTCTCGGGGTGATGAGAGGTGTTGGGTTTACGCCATACATAGCGTTTTCCTTGATGTCCAAAAAGCTCAATTTTAGTCTCATCTGACCAGAGCACCTTCTTCCATATGTTTGGGGAGTCTCCCACATGCCTTTTGGCGAACACCAAATGTGTTTGCAAATTTTTTTCTTTAAGCAATGGCTTTTTTCTGGCCACTCTTCCGTAAAGCCCAGGTCTGTGGAGTGTACGGCTTAAAGTGGTCCTATGGACAGATACTCAAATCTCCGCTGTGGAGCTTTGCAGCTCTTTACATTTACATTTACATTTTAGTCATTTAGCAGACGCTCTTATCCAGAGCGACTTACAGTTAGTGCATACCTTTAAATTTTTTTTTTTATAGATATTTTTTATTTTTTTCATACCCCCGGAATCGAACCCACAACCCTGGCGTTGCAAACGCCATGCTCTATCAACTGAGCTACATCCCTGCTGGCCATTCCCTCCCCTACCCTGGACGACGCTGGGCCAATTGCACGCCGCCCCATGGGTCTCCCAGTCACGGCCGGCTACGACAGAGCCTGGATTCGAACCAGGATCTCTAGTGGCACAGCTAGCACTGCGATGCAGTGCCTTAGACCACTGCGCCACTCGGGAGACGGGTTATCTTCGGTCTCTTTGTTGCCTCTCCTTTTAATGCCCTCCTTGCTTGGTCCGTGAGTATTGGTGGGCTGCCCTCTCTTGGCAGGTTTGTTGTGGTGCCATATTCTTTCAATATTTTAATAATGGGTTTAATGGTGCTCCGTGGAATGTTCAAAGTTTCTGATATTTTTTTATAACCCAACCCTGATCTGTACTTCTCCACAACTTTGTCCCTGCCCTGTTTGGAGAGCTCCTTGGTCTTCATGGTGCCGCTTGCTTGGTGGTGCCCCTTGCTCTGTTGTGTTGCAGACTCTGGGGCCTTTCAGAACAGGTGTATATATACTGAGATCATGTGACAGATCATGTGACACTTAGATTGCACATGTGGACTTCATTTAACTAATTATTTGACTTCTGAAGGTAATTGGTTGCACCAGATGTTATTTAGGGGCTTCATGGCAAAGGTGGGGAATTCATATGCACGCACCACTTTTCCGTTATTTATTTTTTATTTCACTTCATCAATTTGGACTATTTTGTGTATGTCCATTACATGAAATCCAAATAAAAATCCATTTAAATCACAGGATGTAATGCAACAAAATAGGAAAAACGCCAAGGGGGATGAATACTTTTGCAAGGCACTGTATCTAACAAAGAAATGGAATTCTGCCATCGCTACTGAGAGGCACCACTAAAGCTAACTGGTGTTGATTAGACTACAAACATCCAATTAACGTCGTTTAAAAAACCCAGTCACATAAAAAATACTCAGGTCCCATAAAACAGTATGATTCAGGTGCGTGTTTAGTTTAAAGCCAAAGCTTTTCCCTGCTAATGACCAGTGGAGTGGTCTCGTTGGTTGGTGTGGACCCATCTATAGCAGCAAGCCAGTCTGGGCCAGAGCAGAGCTGATCGTCACAAAAGAAATAGCACACGTGTTTAGCGTGTGTTTAGCACATGAAGCCTGTAAAACATACATGATTCTGCGTCGGAGCTGACTGAGAGCGTGGGGCGACTCTTGGCTGTTTATAGCGAGTGATAATGGCCCCTCAATAAAACCAACCGTGGGCTAATTGTGCCTATGGTTTTGTGACACTGTTTTAGCAGCCTGCAGTTCTACTGGACTGGAAGGCTGTAGCTGAGTAGCCCCATAAATCTCAGAAAAATTAGATAGCAATGACTAGCACTGTGCCACCCAAAAGTGTGACCTACGTCAGATCAATGGCAAGAAAAAAAAGCCTCTATAGTCCTCAGCGGATTCATATTAACATTGATTGAGACTGAGGGGAACTGATAAAAAAACAGTTTCCATCTCAGTCTCCAACAAACATCCCCCCTTCCTTTTGCATTCTAGCCAGTTGGCCCTGAGCATGTCTGTCCTGTCCACATTTTAGACACGCTCCGCAATTAGAGCTTATTGGGTTTTCATTGTTCTAATTAGAGGTAGGACAAGACAGAGCAGAAGCACGCTATCCTGTGGATCCTGCATTCATCCATCCCGCTGCAAGCAGCCATACAGGCTCTCTCTCTGGCCCTAAACTCTAAACCCTAGCCTGGTCCCAGATCTGTTTGTGCTGTCTTGCCAACTCCTATGCTCCTACAGATTCAGGATCTTAATTTGATCACCCTGTTGCAGGAAGTTTAAAATTTGTAGTGTATTTGAGGTTTGAAAAGGGCTTCTGAAGTTTAATTTCCACTTTGACATTTCAGACTTGAGTTTCCCTCATGAAAAATGTATCAACCCCTACAAAACGATCCATGAATTATAATCACTTTCAACAGCGTTTCCCAAACTCGGTCCTCGGGTGATGATGCCAAAAGAGTACATAGTGCAAAAGGTGCCTCAGTTTTGGATCTTTCCTATTTTTCACAAGTGTGCGGGTTTCCTTCTTCCTAAGTATTCCTATTTTTGATACCTATGCACCTGGAGCTGACACTATTTGTTAATAAGGACCTTTAAAGAGCACAGACGGCCTCTCATCATTTCATTAATTATAATCTACATAATAATACACATTTCCTGCTGCTGCAGGATTATTTTCCTGCTGTAGCAAACTGGCTCAAATTAAGATCCTACATCTGTATGGTCATGAATATAGGAGTTGGCAAGGCAGCACAAGTAGATCTGACACCAGGCTACTAGGCTAAACCCTTAACTGGCCCTGGACCCAGTGAGACCCCGGCAACATACATCCGGGGTTGTAGTTGGAGTGGGTTGTGAAGGGAAGGCTAGTGCAGTACGTATCCAAAGTGCTGAGGGATCCCACTCTGATATTTTGTAACAGGTTTGTTATGCTTGGATCATATGTTTCTGGCATAGACATTCTTCACATCTTTGCCTTCACATCCTAGAATAGCTGCAGTTGGATTGCTGAAGTTATAGACAACCCATTCACATCAGCAAGGACTACTCCCTTGGCATTGTTACTCACCTGTTATACAATCCTACTGATACTCTTAGCACAGCTGCAATATTACACTTAACCACACATCTCTTGTACACTTCCGGTACGTCCAAACACAAAATGTAGTAGGCACACATAGCTTACACAAACACATACACCTTCACCCCCCCCAAACAGAATACAATACAATGTTATTTGACATTGGAAAAAAATGGAACTGGGGTGTTGGACTGAACAGAAAGGCCACCAGGGAGGAAGCAGTTCAGATGGTTAAAACGCCTCAATTTGAGGGAGAGAGAGTGAGGGAGAGGGAGAAAGATACCTTTTACTAATAAGCCAGAAATCAGCCACCTCCATAATAGATGACTAATTCTTCTCTTATTCGTGAAACTTTACTGGAATTTTCTAATCACCAACAGGTGGCAAACAGAGAGGGAGAAAGAGGAACCAAAGGACTCAGCAGCGAAATGGCAGAAAACACAAATGTGGTAACACTCTACCCTCATTGTACACACTCTCCATGATTGCACGTGTGTGTGTTTGTGCTTGTGTTTGTGTGTGCGTGTTTGTGGTGTGTGTGTTTAGGGATTCCGTCTCCAGGGCATTTCCTCTGTGGCTTGGGCGAGCTCTCTGAAACCTGCTATGATCGGAAACACTCTGTGACCCCCAAAACACAGATCACTGTCCCCACACACGCTATGGCGGATGGAAACCACACTGCTAACGCTCACACGCCACTATAACATAACAGACAGGCATAACACTGTTTGTGATAACATAAGATAACATAGCATAACATAACATAGGCCTAACATAACCCAGCGGGTAACTACCGACATCAAACCAGTAGGGAAACAAACAAACCCCAAAAGTAGATCTATCTCGACAATTGAGCACATCAAACCAGTTTACACTTCACACGAGATGCTTCACAGTGCAGCTTTGCAACCTTGCAGTAGGAGTTTCTCCATAGCCAACAACAGCTCCCTCCCTCCCTCCCCAGGGGTCTCTGCTCACTGTAGTTTAACTACTGTAGTGTTCTGTCAACAAATGATACGTTGTTTTCCCCTCTCCACCTAGCAGCCTAACACTGGAATAATAAGTGCTAAACCCAGCCTGTAGAAACCTTCCATTTATTTTGCTGTGTAACTATTTATCACTTTACGAAAACAGATTGCTGAAGTAGGCTACTAGTCCTACCAAAGGATTCTTGCGGAAAGCGTATTGGTTGACTCGTGTTTGTTATTAGAGTTAAGTCAAAGTTATTACACAATAATCATTTTACAAGTCAGGACAGAATAGCTGTTTCGCTCTACTGAGGGAGTTTATGGTCTCTGCACAAGTTTTTATGTCGTTACTCCATATCTGCACTTCCTACACACAGAAAGGGTTTACAGATAGTGTGTTTTAAAACACACTAACTGTTCTGTTCATAAGTGTGATCCAGCCAATGTATCATTATTGGATTCACTTTACACTGTCAAACAACTGGATGTACACTAGACAACTTGTAGCAGTTGAATGACCTTTATTCTGTGGGACATTCTCACCAAGCTCTCTGTAGCGGAGAGGAGCGGACCATGACTGAGCTGCCTACCTTCCATCCCACAGGCTATAGAATGAAACCACAGCAACAAAATACCCACAATATCCTTAACGTTAGATCAACTTACAGTTTTTTTCGATTGCCAACAAGCATTGTTCAATACTGCGGATACATGTGCAAAACTCTAAATACAGTCATCAAAACAACATGCAACTTGGCAATGCACATCCTACATGTCTCAAAAGCAAATATTTCTACCAAATGAAAGCTAACAGTCTCTCACGACATGCACACGTTGTCATTCATAGTATCATGACCTACAAAACTCTAAAAACAGATACCACTGGAAAATGTGTCAATTTGGCTTTAATATCATATTTTTTTAGATGAACCAACAGTCATTTTTACAAAAGAAGAGTGGCAAACCTGTACTGTATAGAATGTCCTGCAAGATATGTAAAGAAGCTGGAGGTAGAGGCCTAAGCATTGTTGTTCACTAGTTTACTCCAATTAGGGAAGGGGTGGTGGGGTTGGAAATATATTTTTTTAAAGGATATATATATATATATATATATATATATATATATATTTGCAGAGAAAAAAAAACATATGGGGGATTGGCAGTGATGCAGACAATTACATTGATGGAAGTTACAATCTATCTGCAATATTAAAGCTGATCTACCCCCCCCCAAAAAAAAAAAAAAAAAATCACATTCCTTCCATGTCGGCATGTTTTGGCCATGTTAAAACCAGCCTCATCCACAAAGATGAACATGTGGGGTGTTGGCCTGGCTTCAAGCTCCATAACACTCTAAAATATTGTAAATCCACAGGGCAACATAACAGATATTCTATAACAGTAGTTATACTGTAACTGAAATCACTGCTGAGTGTGCAGTGCTCTGGTGGGTTTTGTTTACAGTAAAAACAGTACTGTATTACAGGATATAGACATCTTACCTGGACATATTGGTACCGGAGTTCCTTGACACGATCAGAGTTCCTCTCAAAGGGAACAGTGTACACCTGCTTCATGCTGATATGATGTTTTGTCAAGACTCTAGCAAAGGTAATATTCAGTACAGTTAGATGCCCATGCAGAATGCATATCTTACCTGAGTTTGCTGGAAGGTTCTTATAATAGATGACACAGTTGAGCGTTGCAAATTTGGCTGCACTCTGAGACCAGCATCTCTCATTGATAGACCATGATTGACAACATGATCAATGATTGTAGCCCTAATCTCCTCTGACACTACAACTCTGGGTCTTCCCCTCAGTCGTCTTCCACCACGGATACGTAATCCTCTGCCTCTCCCGGCAACTCTTCCACCTCTGTAAGCCACTACACGATCTCTGGCTGGGTCCATGTTTATGTAAAATATATTCCAAAGATGTCCCCTTTTGTAGAGATGGTAATGACATAAAAATGGAAAACAACTGGGTAGGTCTTCAGTTACGTAATGTAGAATGAAAATCAGCTGTGAAAAATTAAGAGGTATTGTATTTATCTTATTTTTATTTTAGAATTTCTATTTTGCGTTTACTGTAGCAATGTAAAAAAATTGCAGTCTAATTTAATTTTCAGTAGCTTTGGAACTTGAGTTTAACCGTTTTGATAAGGGTATCTTACAGTTTTTTCCAACTGCTTA
Organism: Coregonus clupeaformis; assembly: GCF_020615455.1. Taxonomy (NCBI): domain Eukaryota; kingdom Metazoa; phylum Chordata; class Actinopteri; order Salmoniformes; family Salmonidae; genus Coregonus; species Coregonus clupeaformis. Next base: position 46,428 of record NW_025534300.1, read on the forward strand.
CACACAAAATGTCACACGATTTTTGAAACCTCTCACTCAAAGTGCAAAACTACACACCAAATCTCCAACACCATAAGCTATTTCTCAGCCTTTGACTCAGTTGTCAATTGCATAAAACACTTTTTTCTAAACACTACACACAATTCTCTACCTAAAACACAAAAATCTAACAGGAAGTGACTTGCTTTCCTTTTCCAAACACAACCAATCAAAATGCTACACTTATTCACCAGGTCACACACACACTCCTCACATGTGCAAACACTAATTGCTTAACTGATCCAATCACTGCTTTACTGTAGTATAGGCCTATAAATAGGTCAAAGGTCAGATGACCTGTTTTGAACAATGGATGCCAACAATGGACAGAGAGCAAGAGGAGGAGGAGGAGGAGGAGGAGGAGGAGGAGGAGGAGGAGGAGGAGGAGGAGGAGGAGGAGGAGGAGGAGGGAGAGGCAGGGGACAACAACGAGGACAAATTCAAAAACGAAGACGAAGAGGAGGAGGAGGAGTAGGAGGAAGAGGAAGAAGAAGAAGAAGAAGAGGACGAGGGCAAAGAAGAGAAGGAGAGCCATCTCTGATGAGATTAGGGCAACACTTGTTGATCATGTGATCAACCACGGTTTGACCATGAGAGAGGCTGGACTGAGAGTCCAGCCCAACTTGAGTCGATTTACAGTGGCGTCCATAATTCGAACCTTCAGAAATGAGAACAGGTATGCAACTATCTAATGACTATTTTAGCATTACAGTAATGTACTGTAAAATATGTATGACTGCATAGTATTGCATAAACATTTGTAACTCTAAGCCATCCATTTACTGCACTGCATTGAATGAATGAGGTTGGTTATCATGCTGTACTACATTTTTGTGTACATTGTTTACAGTTCCTATGCTGAACACATACTGTGTTTGAATTCTGTACAGAGTGGAAAGGCAAAGACATCATGGAGGACGAGGACGCTTGTTTACAGATGTACAAGAGTCTGCAATTATAAATATGGTTTTGGCCAACAATGCAATTAGGATTTGAGAGATAAGAGAACATATCTTGAATAATGACACCATATTTAACAACATCAATGCTGTAAGCCTGTCGACCATACAACGCATCCTCCAATGGCACCAAGTGACGATGAAACAACTTTACAAGGTGCCATTTGAGAGAAACTCTGACAGTCAAGAATCTGCGACATGACTTTGTAGAGGTATGTATGCAACACTACTTCCAGTACTTCAGACATACCATATTTACTCATCTGTATATCCTTTTGTCTGTTACAGAGAGTATTGGAGATGGATGCCCATGTAATTCGCCATTAATTTATTTATGTGGATGAGGTTGGCTTCAACCTCACCAAAACCAGGCGCTGTGGAATACGTGTAATCGGACAGAGGGCAATTACCAATGTCCCTGGACGTGTGCTGCCATCACTCAAAACGGGGTCCTCCATCACAAAGCCACACTGCATCCGTACAACACCGGCCATATGCTCACTTTTCTGGATCCAATTTACACAATGCTTGTCCCTGATCCAGATCAGGAGCCTGCTAGATTTGTGGTTATATGGGACAATGTTAGTTTTCACCGGGCTGTTCTGGTCCAAAACTGGTTTGCCACCCATCCACAATTTGTAGTTTTGTACCTACCCCCATATTCACCTTTTCTAAATCCCATAGAGGAATTCTTCTCAGCCTGGCGCTGGAAAGTGTATGATCGCCAACCTTATGCCCGCATGCCGCTTCTCCAGGCAATGGAGGACGCATGTGGGGACATAGAGGTTGCCTCTGTCCAAGGTTGGATACGCCATGCTAGGAGATACTTCCCTCGATGTTTGGCAAGAGAAAACTTATCTTGTGATGTGGACGAAGTATTGTGGCCAGACCCTGCCCGGAGAAGAGATGAAGCGTAGCTTAGCACTGGTGACTGCCCCCCCCCCTACCAATTCCTGGACTGCCCCCCCGGGACCCCACACACACAATTGTGTTCTTTACAGTTTTTCCAACTGCTTACACACGTTTTCAAAACTATGTCTCCTTTTTTCAAAACTCTACACACAATTCCCAAAACTGCACACACAAAATGCAAAATGCCTTACATCTCCTTCAAAATGTAACACGGCATTCAAAATGCTGTAAACACATGTCAGAATGAAGCATTTGCATCAAATGGCAAACACTTCTTTCATAATAGTACATTTTTGGATATACCATGTAAACACTGTTGTTCTAAATCTAAAGCTCTTTGGTCTTTCATAGGCTTATATCTACATTTCAGTACAATGTTCTACAGTGAAAGTAATCTGCTGAGAGGGGTAACAAGTACACTGTAAACACCAATGCAATGTAGGAACAAAAAATATTTATTAGGCCAAACATTACTGTTGTATACAGTAGCATACAACAAAACCATAAACATATGTAAACCAAAAGTATATTCTTTAGAATACAGTAAAGAACACAATTGTGTGTGTGGGGTCCCGGGGGGGCAGTCCAGGAATTGGTAGGGGGGGGGCAGTCACCAGTGCTAAGCTACGTTTCATCTCTTCTCCGGGCAGGGTCTGGCCACAATACTTCGTCCACATCACAAGATAAGTTTTCTCTTGCCAAACATCGAGGGAAGTACTGTATCTCCTAGCATGGCGTATCCAACCTTGGACAGAGGCTTTCCTCTATGTCCCCACATGCGTCCTCCATTGCCTGGAGAAGCGGCATGCGGGCATAGGGTTGGCGATCATACACTTTCCAGCGCCAGGCTGAGAAGAATTCCTCTATGGGATTTAGAAAAGGTGAATATGGGGGTAGGTACAAAACTACAAATTGTGGATGGGTGGCAAACCAGTTTTGGACCAGAACAGCCCGGTGAAAACTAACATTGTCCCATATAACCACAAATCTAGCAGGCTCCTGATCTGGATCAGGGACAAGCATTGTGTAAATTGCATCCAGAAAAGTGAGCATATGGCCGGTGTTGTACTGGACCCAGTGTGGCATTGTGATGGAGGACCCCGTTTTGAGTGATGGCAGCACACATAGTTATATTACCCCCATGCTGTCCAGGGACATTGGTAATTGCCCTCTGTCCTATTACATTTCTTCCGGGCGCCTGGTTTTGGTGAGGTTGAAGCCAACCTCATCCACATAAATACATTTACATGGGCATCCATCTCCAATACTCTCTGTAACAGACAAAAGGATATACAGATGAGTAAATATGGTATGTCTGAAGTACTGGAAGTAGTGTTGCATACATACCTCTACAAAGTCATGTCGCAGATTCTTGACTCTGTCAGAGTTTCAATCAAATGGCACCTTGTAAAGTTGTTTCATCGTCACTTGGTGCCATTGGAGGATGCGCTGTATGGTCGACAGGCTTACAGCATTGATGTTGTTAAATATGGTGTCATTATTCAAGATATGTTCTCTTATCTCTCAAATCCTAATTGCATTGTTGGCCAAAACCATATTTATAATTGCAGACTCTTGTACATCTGTAAACAAGCGTCCTCGTCCTCCATGATGTCTTTGCCTTTCCACTCTGTACAGAATTCAAACACAGTATGTGTTCAGCATAGGAACTGTAAACAATGTACACAAAAATGTAGTACAGCATGATAACCAACCTCATTCATTCAATGCAGTGCAGTAAATGGATGGCTTAGAGTTACAAATGTTTATGCAATACTATGCAGTCATACATATTTTACAGTACATTACTGTAATGCTAAAATAGTCATTAGATAGTTGCATACCTGTTCTCATTTCTGAAGGTTCGAATTATGGACGCCACTGTAAATCGACTCAAGTTGGGCTGGACTCTCAGTCCAGCCTCTCTCATGGTCAAACTGTGGTTGATCACATGATCAACAAGTGTTGCCCTAATCTCATCAGAGATGGCTCTCCTTCCTTCTCTTCTTTGCCCTCTTCCTCTTCATCTTCATCTTCATCTTCCTCTTCCTCTTCCTCTTCCTCTTCCTCTTCCTCCTACTCCTCCTCCTCCTCTTCCAACTATTCGTCTTTGAATTTGTCCTCGTTGTTGTCCCCTGCCTCTCCCTCCTACTCCTCTTGCTCTCTGTCCATTGTTGGCATCCATTGATCAAAACAGTCCTATACTACAGTAAAGCAGTGATTTGTTAGTGATCAGTTAAGCAATTAGTGTTTGATAATAATAATAATAATAATAATAATAATAATATGCCATTTAGCAGACGCTTTTATCCAAAGCGACTTACAGTCATGCGTGCATACATTTTTGTGTATGGGTGGTCCCGGGGATTGAACCCACTACCTTGGCGTTACAAGCGCCGTGCTCTACCAGTTGAGTACCATGTTTGCACATGTGAGGAGTGTGTGTGTGTCCTGGTGAATAAGTGTAGCATTTTGATTGGTTGTGTTTGGAAAAGGAAAGCAAGTCACTTCCTGTTAGATTTTTGTGTTTTAGGTAGAGAATTGTGTGTAGTGTTTTGAAAAAAGTGTTTTATGCAATTGACAACTGAGTCAAAGGCTGAGAAATAGCTTATGTTTTTGGAGATTTGGTGTGTAGTTTTGCACTTTGAGTGAGAGGTTTCAAAAATTGTGTGACATGAAAAGATTTTGTGTGTAAGCAGTTGGAAAAAACTGTAATGTATTCTAAAGAATATACTTTTGGTTTACATATGTGAACAGAGTGCCCCATGGTGGCGGTGGGGTTATAGTATGGGCTGGCATAAGCTACGGACAACGAACACAATTGCATTTTATTGATAGCAATTAAAATGCAGGCGAGGTGAGTAGTCATGCTGTACTTCGCTCCGCAGGTAATATGACACATTACATTACAATGGAACGATTTGATTAGTGTAATGTTGGCTAGCTACATAGTTGTATTTGTATCAAAGATAAAGGTGTAGTATAGAGTAACTATCGAGGTTAGCTAGCCAGCTACATTTGTTCGCAGCGACGCCGTTTTTCAAACAAAGTCAACACCGCAGCCATTGCTAGCTAGCCAACACTACCAGCTACCAGCTAGCAGTACTGTAGCAACTAAATACAATATCCTTCTAGCCAGCTACATTCGTTCGCAGCGACGCCGTTTTTTCAAACAAAGTCATCACCGCAGCCATTGCTAGCTAGCCAACGCTACCAGCTAGCAGTACTATAGCAACTAAATACAATATAATTTTAGCCAGCTACATTCGTTCGCAGCGACGCTCGTTTTTCAAACAAAGTCAACACAGCAGCCATTGCTAGCTAGCCAACACTACCAGCTAGCAGTACTGTAGCAGCTAAATACAATATCTTTGTGCTAGCTAGCCAACGTTTAATTATTGCTGCGTTATGAAAGGAACTAGACACGGACACGAATTATCTGTTTAGTGTGTTAACACACTATTGGTAGTTTGTTGTAACCAAGTATTGGTGCTAAACCGTGTGTTATTGGATGCTAGCATGCTAGTTAGCTATGGCGTCATAGTTAGCTAGCTGAATAAAGTAAGTTGAGTCTATTCCTTGAAACATTGAACCGCTGTAGTTACAACAATTCTAATTTCTAAAGTGGAAGTTGGGAGAGTTTTATTCGGGTGTTTCAGTGAAACAATTATAGTTTCTGAGGTGGAAGTTGGGAGAGTTATATTTGGGAGTTGTGGTGAGGGGAGGCCCCGCTCTCTCCTTTCCCTGATGTTTAGTTCATTTCATTCCGATCTCCTCTGCATTATTGTAGCCATTTGCTACAGCCTGTCAACTATGCCTCTGCCTATCCCTGTTCTCTCCTCTCCGCACAGGCTACACAAACGCCTCACACCGCGTGGCTGCTGCCTCTCTAACCTGGTGGTCCCTGCACGCACCACACACCTGGAGTTCCAGGTCTCAGGCAGCCTCTGGAACTGCCGTTCTGCTGCCAACAAGGCTGACTTCATCCCAGCCTATGCTACCCTCCAGTCCCTCGACTTCCTGGCGCTGACGGAAACATGGATTACCACTGAAAACACTGCTACTCCTACTGCTCTCTCCTCGTCTGACCATGTGTTCTCGCATACCCCGAGAGCATCTGGTCAGAGGGTGGTGGCACAGGAATCCTCATCTCTCCCAAGTGGACATTCTCAATTTTTCCCCTAACCCATCTGTCTATCTCCTCATTTGAATTCCATGCTGTCACAGTCACTAGCCCATTTAAGCTTACAGTTTTTTCCGACTGCTTACACACAAAATCTTTTCATGTCACACGATTTTTGAAACCTCTCACTCAAAGTGCAAAACTACACACCAAATCTCCAAAACCATAAGCTATTTCTCAGCCTTTGACTCAGTTGTCAATTGCATAAAACACTTTTTTCAAAACACTACACACAATTCTCTACCTAAAACACAAAAATCTAACAGGAAGTGACTTGCTTTCCTTTTCCAAACACAACCATTCAAAATGCTACACTTATTCACCAGGTCACACACACACTCTTCACATGTGCAAACACTAATTGCTTAACTGATCACTAACCAATCACTGCTTTACTGTAGTATAGGCCTATAAATAGGTCAAAGGTCAGATTACCTGTTTTGAACAATGGATGCCAACAATGGACAGAGAGCAAGAGGAGTAGGAGGGAGAGGCAGGGGACAACAACGAGGACAAATTCAAAGACGAAGTGTTGGAAGAGGAGGAGGAGGAGGAAGAGGAAAATGAAGAGGAAGAGGAAGAGGAAGAAGAGGACGAGGGCAAAGAAGAGAAGGAAGGAGATTTATTTATGTGGATGAGGTTGGCTTCAACCTCACCAAAACCAGGCGCCGCTGAAGAAATGTAAAAGGACAGAGGGCAATTACCAATGTCCCTGGACAGCGTGGGGGTAATATAACTATGTGTGCTGCCATCACTCAAAACGGGGTCCTCCATCACAATGCCACACTGGGTCCGTACAAGACCGGCCATAGGCTCACTTTTCTGGATGCAATTTACACAATGCTTGTCCCTGATCCAGATCAGGAGCCTGCTGGATTTGTGGTTATATGGGACAATGTTAGTTTTCACCGGGCTGTTCTGGTCCAAAACTGGTTTGCCACCCATCCACAATTTGTAGTTTTGTACCTACCCTCATATTCACCTTTTCTAAATCCCATAGAGGAATTCTTCTCAGCCTGGCGCTGGAAAGTGTATGATTGCCAACCCTATGCCCGCATGCCGCTTCTCCAGGCAATGGAGGACGCATGTGGGGACATAGAGGTTGCCTCTGTCCAAGGTTGGATACGCCATGCTAGGAGATACTTCCCTCGATGTTTGGCAAGAGAAAACGTATCTTGTGATGTGGACAAAGTATTGTGGCCAGACCCAGCCCGGAGAAGAGATGAAGCGTAGCTTAGCACTGGTGACTGCCCACCCCCTACCAATTCCTGGACTGCCCCCGGGACCCCACACACACAATAGTGTTCTTTACTGTATTCTAAAGAATATACTTTTGGTTTACATATGTTTATGGTTTTGTTGTGTGCTACTGTATACAACAGTAATGTTTGGCCTAATAAATATTTTCTGTTTCTACATTGCATTGGTGTTTACAGTGTACTTGTTACCCCTCTCAGCAGATTACTTTCACTGTAGAACATTGTATTGAAATGTAGATATAAGCCTATGAAAGACCAAAGAGCTTTAGATTTAGAACAACAGTGTTTACATGGTATATCCAAAAATGTACTATTATGAAAGAAGTGTTTGCCATTTGATGCAAATGCTTCATTCTGACATGTGTTTACGGCATTTTGAATGCAGTGTTACATTTTGAAGGAGATGTGAGGCATTTTGCATTTTGTGTGTGCAGTTTTGGGAATTGTGTGTAGAGTTTTGAAAAAAGGAGACATAGTTTTGAAAACGTGTGTAAGCAGTTGGAAAAAACTGTAATATCCTTGTCATCTATCACCCTCCAGGTTCCCTTGGAGAGTTCATCAATGAGCTTGACGCCTTGATAAGCTCCTTTCCTGAGGATGGCTCACCCCTCACAGTTTTGGGGGATTTCAACCTCCCTACGTCTACATTTGACTAATTTCTCTCTGCCTCCTTCTTTCCACTCCTCTCCTCTATTGACCTCACCCTCTCACCGTCCCCCCCCCTACTCACAAGGCAGGCAATACGCTTGACCTCATCTTTACTAGATGCTGCTCTTCTACTAATCTCACTGCAACTCCCCTCCATGTCTCCGACCACTACTTTGTATCCTTTTCTCTCTCGCTCTCCTCCAACACTACTCACTCTGCCCCTACACAGATGGTAATGCTCCGCCGCAACCTTCGCTCTCTCTCTCCCACTACTCTCTCCTCTTCCATCCTATCATCTCTTCCCTCTGCTCAATCCTTCTCCCTCCAATCTCCTGATTCTGCCTCCTCAACCCTCCTCTCCTCCCTTTCTGCATCCTTTGACTCTCTGTGTCCCCTATCCTCCCGGCCGGCTCGGTCCTCCCCTCCAGCTCCGTGGCTTGATGACTCATTGCGAGCTCACAGAACAGAGCTCCGGGCAGCTGAGCGGAAATGGAAGAAAACTAGACTCCCTGCGGACCTGGCATCTTTTCACTCCCTCCTCTCTACATTTTCTTCATCTGTTTCTGCTGCTAAGGCCACTTTCTACCACTCTAAATTCCAAGCATCTGCCTCTAACCCTAGGAAGCTCTTTGCTACATTCTCCTCCCTGCTGAATCCCCCCCCCCCCTCCCTCTCTGTGGATGACTTCGTCAACCACTTTGAAAAGAAGGTTGACGACATCCGATCCTCGTTTGTTAAGTCTAATGACACTGCTGGTCCTGCTCACACTGCCCTACCCTATGCTTTGACTTCTTTCTCCCCTCTCTCTCCAGATAAAATCTCGCGACTTGTGACTGCAGGCCGCCCAACAACCTGCCCGCTTGACCCCATCCCCTCCTCTCTTCTCCAGACCATCTCCGGTGACCTTCTCCCCCTACCTCACCTCGCTGATCAACTCATCCTTGACCGCTGGCTATGTCCCTTCCGTCTTCAAGAGAGCGAGAGTTGCACCCCTTCTCAAAAAACCAACACTCGATCCCTCTGATGTCAACAACTACAGACCAGTATCCCTTCTTTCTTTTCTTTCCAAAACTATTGAGCGTGCCGTCTTTAGCCAACTCTCTTGCTATCTCTCTCAGAATGACCTTCTTGATCCAAACCAGTCAGGTTTCAGGACTGGTCATTCAACTGAGACTGCTCTTCTCTGTGTCACGGAGGCTCTCCGCACTGCTAAAGCTAACTCTCTCTCCTCTGCTCTTGTCCTTCTAGACCTGTCTGCTGCCTTTGATACTGTGAACCATCAGATCCTCCTCTCCACCCTCTCCGAGCTGGGCATCTCCGGCGCGGCTCACTCTTGGATTGCGTCCTACCTGACCGGTCGCTCCTACCAAGTGGCGTGGCGAGAAGCTGTCTCCGCACCACGTGCTCTCACCACTGGTGTCCCCCAGGGCTCAGTTCTAGGCCCTCTCCTATTCTCGCTATACACCAAGTCACTTGGCTCTGTCATATCCTCACATGGCCTCTCCTATCATTGCTACGCTGACGATACACAACTAATCTTCTCCTTTCCCACTTCTGATAACCAGGTGGCGAATCGCATCTCTGCATGTCTGGCAGACATATCAGTATGGATGACGGATCACCACCTCAAGCTGAACCTTGGCAAGACGGAGCTGCTCTTCCTCCCGGGGGAGGACTGCCCGTTCCATGATCTCGCCATCACGGTTGACAACTCCGTTGTGTCCTCCTCCCAGAGTGCGAAGAGCCTTGGCGTGACCCTGGACAACACCCTGTCGTTCTCCGCTAACATCAAGGCCGTGACCCGATCCTGCAGGTTCATGCTCTACAACATTCGGAGAGTACGACCCTGCCTTACACAGGAAGCGGCACAGGTCCTAATCCAGGCACTTGTCATCTCCCGTCTGGATTACTGCAACTCGCTGTTGGCTGGGCTCCCTGCCTGTGCCATTAAACCCCTACAACTCATCCAGAATGCCGCAGCCCGTCTGGTGTTCAACCTTCCCAAGTTCTCTCACGTCACCCCGCTCCTCCGCACACTCCACTGGCTTCCAGTTGAAGCTCGCATCTGTTACAAGACCATGGTGCTTGCCTATGGAGCTGTGAGGGGAACGGCATCTCCGTACCTTCAGGCTCTGATCAGTCCCTACACCCAAATGAGGGCACTGCGTTCATCCACCTCTGGCCTGCTGGCTCCCCTTCCTCTGCGGAAGCATAGTTCCCGCTCAGCCCAGTCAAAACTGTTCGCTGCTCTGGCACCCCAATGGTGGAACAAGCTCCCCTCACGACGCCAGGACAGCGGAGTCACTCACCACCTTCCGGAGACATTTGAAACACCACCTCTTTAAGGAATACCTGGGATAGGATAAAGTAATCCTTCTACCCCCCTAAAAATAAATAAATAAATAAATAAATAAAAAAATTGGTAAAGTGGTTATCCCACTGGCTATAGGGTGAATGCACCAATTTGTAAGTCGCTCTGGATAAGAGCGTCTGCTAAATGACGTAAATGTAAATATGTTTATTGGTTTGTTGTATGCTACTGTATACAACAGTAATGTTTGGCCTAATAAATATTTTCTTTTTTCTACATTGCATTGGTGTTTACAGTGTACTTGTTACCCCTCTCAGCAGATTACTTTCACTGTAGAACATTGTATTGAAATGTAGATATAAGCCTATGAAAGACCAAAGAGCTTTAGATTTAGAACAACAGTGTTTACATGGTATATCCAAAAATTTACTATTATGAAAGAAGTGTTTGCCATTTGATGGAAATGCTTCATTCTGACATGTGTTTATGGCATTTTGAATGCAGTGTTAGATTTTGAAAGAGATGTGAGGCATTTTGCATTTTGTCTGTGCAGTTTTGGGAATTGTGTGTAGAGTTTTGAAAAAATGAGACAGTTTTGAAAACGTGTGTAAGCAGTTGGAAAAAACTGTAACATTTGCAAAATGGTCTGTAGATACATAGAGTTTTGTTGGTAAATGTGTTTTTGTGAGACAAGTATTAATGTAATTTGAAAGATGTTGTCATTGAATGCATTTTGTGTCAAAGCAATGACAAGTGATCCACAGGTTGCCACATAGTGTTGTTGTGATAACTGTATTTAGAGTTCAGCACATGTATCCGCAGTATTGAACAATGCTTGTTAGCAATTGAAAAAAAACTGTAAGTAGGTGACAACAGACAAAAGTGAAATGCTGTGTCTTTATACCAATATACTATAAATTAAGTCATAAATTACTAATAGGTTGGACAATAAAATGTTCATTGCTTAAAAACATCCCAGCCAGGTGATGAGAAGGAGACGTTCTTCATTTGGTGTTAGATCACCTTTATTGAGCGTGAAGCCCCAGAGAGCCTTCACAGATCTCACTAAAACCCTAGATAAAAGCTGGACCGGCCATGAAGATTATTTTCACATTCTAACATCAATAATGTAGTCATCTTCAAACTATTTCAACTGGGACATTTTAATGTAGGTAGTTATAGGGTAGATTAACAGTTGTATAGTGAAGTGTTGCATGAGAACAGAAAAACACGGACTCACTGAACCCCTCACTGCCTCCCTCACTGTCTCCCTCTCCTCCTCAAACTGACCAACAGTCTCCCCTCGCTCTCTCTTAATCCCCTGCTCTGTCACTTCCTTATTTCTTTCTCTTCTCACCCACACTCTCTCTCCCACTCTCTCTCTCCCTCTCTTGCTCTCTCTCCCCCCCCTCTTTCTCTCTCCTCCCACTCCCTCTCTGTCCTCTCTCTCTCTCTCTCTCCCTCTCTTGCTCTCTCTCTCTCTCGCTCTCTCTCTCTCTCTCCCTCTCCACTCTTTTTACTGCAGCACCAAACTACTCCAAGGAGGAATATTAGCCCATCCATCCACCTTTCCCAAGGAAACCCGTCAGCCCTTTTAGAAGGCCCTCATAAGCAGCTTCAACCTAGCTGACTGACACTGCTCTGCTTTTGAAAAACCAGGGACATAAATATGTCTGAGGCCGTTCTGTAACGACACGACCGCGCACTGTTTATATCAGCAACAGAGTAAACAAATACACACCAATCTATTTCACTGGGAACGGGTGTCTCCCCTAACAAAACACCACAGGGCATTCACAAACACACACACACAATCAATCAATCAATTTTATTTTATATAGCCCTTCTTACATCAGCTAATATCTCGAAGTGCTGTACAGAAACCCAGCCTAAAACCCCAAACAGCTAGTAATGCAGGTGTAAAAGCACGGTGGCTAGGAAAAACTCCCTAGAAAGGCGAAAACCTAGGAAGAAACCTAGAGAGGAACCAGGCTATGAGGGGTGGCCAGTCCTCTTCTGGCTGTGCCGGGTGAAGATTATAACAGAACCATGCCAAGATGTTCAAAAATGTTCATAAGTGACAAGCATGGTCAAATAATAATCAGGAATAAATCTCAGTTGGCTTTTCATGGCCGATCATTAAGAGTTGAAAACAGCAGGTCTGGGACAGGTAGGGGTTCCATAACCGCAGGCAGAACAGTTGAAACTGGAATAGCAGCAAGGCCAGGCGGACTGGGGACAGCAAGGAGTCACCACGGCCGGTAGTCCCGAGCGTATGGTCCTAGGGGCTCAGGTCTCTCAGTTGGCTTTTCATAGCCGATCATTAAGAGTTGAAAACAGCAGGTCTGGGACAGGTAGGGGTTTCGTAGCCGCAGGCAGAACAGTTGAAACTGGAATAGCAGCAAGGCCAGGCGGACTGGGGACAGCAAGGTGTCATCATGCCCGGTAGTCCTGACGTATGGTCCTAGGGCTCAGGTTCTCAGAGAGAAAGAGAGAACGAGAGAATTAGAGAGAGCATACTTAAATTCACACAGGACACTAGATAAGACAGGAGAAGTACTCCAGGTATAACCAACTAACCCCAGCCCCCGACACATAAACTACTGCAGCATAAATACTGGAGGCTGAGACAGGAGCGGTCGGAGACACTGTGGCCCCATCCGAAGAAACCCCCGGACAGGGCCAAACAGGAAGGATATAACCCCACCCACTCTGCCAAAGCACAGCCCCCGCACCACTAGAGGGATATCCTCAACCACCAACTTACAATCCTGAGACAAGGCCGAGTATAGCCCACAGAGGTCTCCACCACAGCACAAACCAAGGGGGGGGGGGGGGCGCCAACCCAGACAGGAAGATCACGTCAGTAACCCAACCCACTCAAGTGACGCACCCCTCCCAGGGACGGCATGAAAGAGCACCAGCAAGCCAGTGACTCAGCCCCTGCAACAGGGTTAGAGGCAGAGAACCCCAACATACACACACACTACATCTGCACACACACACACTGACACATGTTGTCTTTGAAACCCAACCCGATAAACAGTATGTATAGGCTAAAAACAAAGCCAAATATTTGACGGTGCTGTTGTCACTACCACTGCCGAGCATGGTGATTGTGTGTGTTCTGTAGTGATTGTGTGTGTTCGGTAGGGATTGTGTGTGTTCTGTAGGGATTGTGTGTGTTCTGTAGGGACTGTGTGTTTTCTGTAGGGACTCTATGTGTTCTGTAGGGACTGTGTGTTTTCTGTAGGGACTCTATGTGTTCTGTAGGGACTGTGTGTGTTATGTAGGGACTGTGTGTGTGTTCTGTAGGGATTGTGTGTGTTCTGTAGGGACTGTGTGTGTGTTCTGTAGTATTGAATGTGTGTGTTCAGATTGAAGCCGAGTGGCACTAGAGTGGCTCCAGGTCGATTTGCCCCTAAACACCCTCTCTACCCTCCCCTAAATCCTAACCTTAACCATTTATGTGAAACATGTCAAACTGGCCTTCTATCAGTGTCTAGGGGCAACTAGGGCCCACTGTCTATGTGAAGGGAAAGTGATGCATCATGTCTCTGTGTAGTTGGAATGAGGTTTGTGTTTCATAGGCACGCTTGGCTTGGTGGAGGAGGTGGTGGTGTGTGTGTGCGTTCGGGCACGCTTGTGTGTGTGTGTTTGTGTGTTTGCGTGCGGGTGCGCTCGTGTGTGTGTGGTGGAATGCCCCTGGGGTGCAATGGGAAGCTCCCCACACAGGGACCCATAAAAACCTCAGCATGTGAGGAGTGTCGCGAGCAGAGCAGCCCAGCAGGCTCTGTTTACACACCAGCAGCACAGGCCAGGGACTCCCTTCCCTCCCCTCCTCCCCTCCTCCCCTCCTCCCCTGTGTCTGTCTGTGTCTGTCTGCCTCGCTGGCTGTTGCAGGGATTTTACACACACACTTTAAGAGCTTTCTCTGAAAACAAATAAACAAACACCACCGCAGAGCATTCATTCAACACACTCATGCGTGTGTACACAGAAATACACACACACACAGGCACGCCAATGGACACATACAGGCACGCCAATGCACACATACATACACACACACACACACACACACAATGTTGCAGTGCCACAGGACAATTACAGTGTCTGAGTGACAACTGAGTGGTGTCGTAATTGCAGAAAAAATAGAAAGTAAGACATTTAAAGAGAGGGGTGATAAAGAGAGAGAGAATTGTTGATGATGATGATGATCATAGAGATCATATCATTCTAGTGATTCTATTTATTATGTGATGATGATGATTGTGCTGATTATCATAATGACGACAATATTTGACTACAATGTCAATGTTGACGGTGATGATGACGCTGTTATAAGTCGATGATGACTGACTGAGACACCAAACACCTCAGACAGATCTCCTTCTCTTCTTATCCCTTCAGACGGGACAGGCTGCAGCTAACAGGCAGATTAGGTTCTCCATGGTGACTGAATATAGTGTACATTTCTCCTCGCTGGAGAGGGAGGTGAGGTCGGGCAGACCTGGCTTCAAATAGTATTCAAGCGTTTACTCTAGCCTGCCTGGAGTGCTAGGTGGGAGGGGTTTGCACTTTTGAGACTTTTCTGTTGGTTCCTTGCAACAGGTAAGCTCAATCAAGCATAGATTAAACACAGCATTTAAAAATGATTTCAAATATTATTTGAACTCGGGTCTAAGGCTGGGCCGGGCCACGGCAGGGTTGCCCTGT
The DNA here is from genome assembly GCF_020615455.1 of Coregonus clupeaformis. Classification (NCBI taxonomy): domain Eukaryota; kingdom Metazoa; phylum Chordata; class Actinopteri; order Salmoniformes; family Salmonidae; genus Coregonus; species Coregonus clupeaformis. Next base: position 61,458 of record NW_025534300.1, read on the forward strand.
CGTTGCTCTGTGGTTTAGCTCTGCGGCGATAAGAGTGGAGCGAGCAACGGAACAATGAGATTGATTGTGTACTTAAGGCCTGTGGGCTGAGTGAGGAGCCGTGCAGGTATGCACATAGCCGTCAAAACTATGAAAACAAACAGCTTTTGGATGTGGTTTGGTTTTGCTCTCTCTCCTGGAGCTCTTTGACTTTACAACCTGAGTGCTTCTCTAAAGACATCAGATGTGTTACTTGGTTTTAATACCACAGTTCTCACTGCTTTTACTGCTCACCACACTCAGCCCATACTAACATCTCAGACCAAACAACACAGATAAATACATCTCAGTCTAGATAAGAATGTTGTGTATTCAGTGGTGTAAAGTACTTAAGTAAAAATACTTTAAAGTACTACTTAAGTAGTTTTTTTTGTGTATCTGTACTTTAATTACTATTTATATTTTTGACAACTTTTACTTTTACTTCATTACATTCCTAAATAAAATAATGTACATTTTACTCCATACATTTATCCTGACACCCAAAATTACTCGTTACATTTTGAATGCAGGACCGGAAAATATTCAAATTCACACATTTATCAACAGAACATCCCTGTACATCCCTACTGCCTCTGATCTGGCGGACTCACTAAACACATCCTTCATTTGTAAAATGTACAATGATATCTGAATGTTGGAGTGTGCTCCTGGCTATCCGTAAATAAAATACAAACAAGAAAAGTGTGCCGTTTGCTTAATATAAGCAATTTTAAATTATTTATAATTTTACTTTTGATACTTAAGTATATTTTTGCAATTACATTTACTTTTGATACTTAAGTATATTTAAAACCAAATACTTTTAGACTTTTACTCAAGTAATATTTTACCGGGTGACTTTCACTTTTACTTGAGTCATTTTCTATTAAGTTATCTTTACTTTTACTCAAGTGTGAAAATTGGGTACTTTTTCCACCACTGAGTATATTATTGTAGATGTTCTCTGTGTATTATTTTATTTATTTTATAACTGTCAATTGTAATTGACAGTGATGGTTGCCTCAGTTGAGTTTAAAACAAGTTTTAATCTATCTGCAGAGGGAGGTGGACTCCTGTGGTTGTGTTAAGAAGAGAACACGTCTTCTTGAGTATTGTACCGTACGCTCCCCATATACACATTCCACAAAGAGAGAGCAATCTCTGAGTACCTTATCTGTCCAACCACTTAACCTAGGGGATGAGAGAACAGTCGCTGTGTCTGTCTCTGTGTAAATCTTCAAGAGATAAACCTCAACTGCTTCCCTTTGTGTGAAGACGAGACACCTCACCATGGGGAGATAGAGATGAGAGATTCCCTTTCAACACAAAACGGAAACAAACAGATCGCTTCCAGTTCCACGATCCTGCTACGTGCTCTCTGGGCTTCGCCATGAGGGACTCCTCCTAACTTTGAGTCAACCATTGACTGACTTGTTCTTTGGGGTTTAGGGGCGGGGTAAGTATAAAGCACTGCTGATGGAAAAAAAGGCCTTTGATTTTGAATTTGATTGATTGATTGAACCATGCTTCAGTTCAGACCAGAGATGAGCAGGTAGCTGAGCATCAAAAGAGCATCTGCTAAATAAGTAGTGATGCATCAAGTGGGACAGGTGCCCCACCAATATCCAGGAGATTTGCATGCAATTCTTTTATTTCATGTCACAACAATATATCACATCAGTTAGCAAACAATTGTATTTTATTTAAACAATTGCTTGATTGAATAAAGCATATGTAGTCACTTTCCCATTGTATTGTTGTTTTGGTATACTTTCGTTGCGTAAAGCCACACCAATATTTTCATGTTAAAATCGCCACTGTGCTAAATGACTCAAATGTTCAATATATTCATCTGAACCTGTTGGCTGCCGCCCGCCGCCCCTCCAGACAGCTCTAGGAAGGTTACTGTAAGTCAAGGGAGTGGGAGGGCAGATGCATGCTTTCAATTATATCAGCCTCTTACTCATTGTCCTCATTCATCAAAATGCATTTGTATAAAAGGTATGTTACCTGTGTTTATAACTGTTACCTGTGCTGTGCAGCCAGAGGCAGTGGAGAAAAACTGGACGGACGGCACCAAACATGGATCAGATCAGTCACTACTTTACTAAGCTGTTCAGGGGAGGAGGGCAAAAGAGCGTGTCGGGATAACGACAGAGGTTTGATGGGGGTGTCATAATCCGCTTTATTCCTATAAGGGTGCGTGAGTGGCCCCCTGTACCACCCCCCCAACCCACCCCGTCCCGCCAAACAGTCCACAGCTGCGTGAGCCAGATACCCCTAGACTGGGATGCTTCACTGGGGTCAGACTCTGGCTGTGTCACTAATGGCACCCAATTCCTTTTATAGTGCACTACGTTTTACCAGGGCCCTGGTCCTTTTATAGTGCACTATATATGGATTAGGGTGTTATTTGGGACGCAGGCTCTGTCTGGACTCTCACCATGTTCACAGCAGTGGAACAGCCAGGGGATTTACATGGCTAAACAACACTGCTGTACGATGCCTCAAATAGTGCACCTGTGGAAGGGTATTGCGATGCAAAAATGCAGAAGTTGTTGAAAGTCATGTTGATGTACAGTGCCTTCAGAAAGTATTCATACCGCTTGACTTATTCCCCATTTTGTTTTGTTACAGCCTGCATTAAAAATTGATTAAATCTTTTTTTTTTCTCATCCATCTACACATAATATCCATAATGACAAAGTGAAAACATGTTTTTAGAAATGTTAGCAAATTTATTGAAAATGAAATACAGAAATTCAACACCTGGATTGTGCAACATTTGACCATTATTATTTTCAAAATTCTTCAAGTTCTCTCAAAGTTGTTGTTGATCTTTGCTAGACAACCATTTGCAGGTCTTGCCATAGATTTCCAAGTAGATCTAAGTCAAAACTGTAACTCGGCCACTCATGAACATTCACTGTCTCCTTGGTAAGCAACTCCAGTGTAGATTTGGCCTTGTGTTTTAGGTTATTGTCCTGCTGAAACGTGAATTAATCTCCCAGTGTCTGGTGGAAAGCAGACTGAACCAGATTTTCCTCTAGGATTTTGCCTGTGCTTAGCTCCATTCCGTCAATTTTTTATCCTGAAAAACTCATCAGTCCTTAACGATTACAAGCATACCCATAACATGATGCAGCCACCACTATGCTTGAAAATATGGAGAGTGGTACTCAGTAATGTGTTTTATTGGATTTGCCCCACACTTAACACTTTGTATTCGGGACAAAAAGTGAATTGCTTTGCCACATTTTTTTGTAGTATTACATTAGTGCCTTGTTGCAAACAGGATGCATGTTTTGGAATATTTTCATTCTATACAGGCTTTCTTCTTTTCACTCTGTCAATTAGGTTAGTATTGTGTAGTAACTACAATGGTGATCCATCCTCAGTGTTCTCCCATCACAGCCATTAACCTCTTAAGGATCGGACCCTTTTCTTCAATTTTCGCCTAAAATGACATACCCAAATCTAACTGCCTGTAGCTCAGGACCTGAAGCAAGGATATACATATTCTTGATACCATTTGAAAGGAAACACTTTGAAGTTTGTGGAAATGTGAAATTAATGTAGGAGAATATAACACATTAGATCTGGTAAAAGATAATACAAACAAAAAAACATGCGTTTTTTATAATTATTTTTGTTCCATCAAGAGAAAAGCCACAATATAATAGTGCAGTTTAGGCGCAATTTAGATTTTGGCCAGTAGATGGAATCAGTGTTTGTGCAAAGTTTCAGATTGATCCAGTGAAGCATTTCAATACTGGACTATTTTGTATCAAGTCTGCCCAAATGTGCCGAATTGGTCATTGATACATTTTCAAGTACATAACGATAGAGAACATACAAAAATTATATGGTAATACAAAATGTACGTTTACACACTCCCAGGAGTACATATATGATGGATCATTAGCTTATACACTAACTTTCACACATCTAGATGGCCGGGTGGGGTGGGTGTGGAGCCAGACACAGCAGGGGTTCAAACTGTAGAACCCAGTTCCTACATTTGAATATAAAAATGGATTTTAACAAACAAAACTATGCTACATTTAATCTCTGGGACCCTTAGGATGACAAATCAGAGCAAGATTACTGAATGTAAGGACATTATTTACGTTCAGAGGTGAATGTATCAAACCAGTTGCTGTGATACGTTTTTTGTTGTTGTGCACTCTCCTCAAACAATAGCATGGTATTTTTTTCACTGTAATAGCTACTGTACATTGGACAGTGCAGTTAGATTAACAATAATTTAATCTTTCTGCCCATATAAGACATGTCTATGTCCTGGAAAGTTCGCTGTTACTTACAACAGTCATGCTAATCACATTAGCGCACGTTAGCTCAACCGCCCTGTATACGGGACACCGATCCCGTAAAGGTTAAACTCTGTAACTGGCCTCATTAAACTCCTCTCTGTCAACTGAGTTAGGAAGTACGCCTGTATCTTTGTAGTGTCTGGGTGTTTGATACACCATCCAAAGTGTAATTAATAAATTAACAACTAAACCATGCTCAACGGGATATTCAATGTCTGCTTTTTTACACATCTATCAATAGGTGCCCTTCTTGGTGAGGCATTGGAAAATCTCCCTGGTCTTTGTGGTTGAATCTGTGTTTGAAATTCACTGCTCAACTGAAGGACCTTACAGATAATTGCATGTGTGGGGTACAGAGTTGAGGTAGTCGTTCAAAAGTAATGTTAAACACTATTATTTCACACAGAGTGAGTCTGTGCAACTTATTTTTTTACTTGTTAAGCACATTTTTACTCCTGAACTTAGTGTTTAGGCTAACAAAGGGGTTGAATATGGCGTGATTCAAATGGCGCCTGAGAAGATGGCTGTCGTTTTACAGCCCTCTAACCAATTGTACTATCATGTGTGTTTTTCCGCGTTATTTGTAATTTATTTTGTACATAATGTTTCTGCCATCGTCTCTTATAACCAAAAAGAGCTTCTGGATATCAGGACAGCGATTACTCACCTCATATTGGACAAAGATTTTTTATTCAACGAGGCGGCCGCGAAGGATATCCTACAGACACCCGACAAGGCCCAAATCCCTGTCATTCGCATGAGAAAGAGACAGAGATATCGTGGACGTAGGTCGGGGTGCCTTGTAAGGATCCGACGGCGAGCGAGTAAACTGCCTCTCCCATCAATCCTATTAGCCAATCTTCAATCATTTGAGAATTAATTGGATGACCTAAGATTATGGTTATCCTACCAACGGGACATTAAAAACTGTAATATCTTATGTTTCACCGAGTTGTGGCTGAACGACGACATGGACAACATACAGCTAGCGGGCTATACGCTACATCGGCAGGATAGAACGGCTGACTCCGGTAAGACAAGGGGTGGCGGTCTGTGTATATTTGTAAACAACAGCTGGTGCACAAAATCAAATACTAAGGAAGTCTCTAGGTTTTGCTCGCCTGAGGTAGAGTATCTTATGATAAGCTGTAGACCACACTATTTACCAAGAGAGTTTTCATCTATATTTTTCATAGCTGTCTATTTACCACCACAAACCAATGCTGGCATTAAGATTGCACTGAATGAGCTGTATAAGGCCATTAGTGAACAGGAAAAAACTCATCCAGAGGCAGCGCTCCTAGTAGCCGGGGACTTTAATGCAGGGAAACTTAAATCCATTCTACCTAATTTCTACCAGCATGTTAAATGTGCAACCAGAGGAAAAAAAACTCTAGACCACCTTTACTCCACACACAGAGACGCATACAAAGCTCTCCCTCGCCCTCCATTTGGCAAATCTGACCATAACTCTATCCTCCTGATTCCTGCTTATAAGCAAAAACTAAAGCAGGAAGCACCAGTGACTCGGTTAATAAAAAAGTGGTCAGATGACGCAGATGCTAAGCTACAGGACTGTTTTGCTAGCACAGACTGGAACATGTTCCGGGATTCTTCAGATAGCATTGAGGAATACACATCAGTCACTGGCTTCATCAATAAGTGCATCGATGATGTCGTCCCCACAGTGACCGTACGTACATACCCCAACCAGAAGCCATGGATTACAGGAAACATCCGCACTGAGCTAAAGGGTAGAGGTGCCGCTTTCAAGGAGTGGGACTCTAACCCGGACGCTTATAAGAAATCCCGCTATGCCCTCCGACGAACCATCAAACAGGCAAAGAGTCAATACAGGTCTAAGATTGAATCGTACTACACCGGCTCTGACGCTCGTCGGATGTGGCAGGGCTTGAAAACTATTACAGACTACAAAGGAAAGCACAGCCACGAGCTGCCCAGTGACACAAGACTTCCAGACGAGCTAAACCACTTCTATGCTCGCTTTGAGGCAAGCAACACTGAAGCATGCATGAGAGCACCAGCTGTTCCGGATGACTATGTGATCACGCTCTCCGTAGCCAATGTGAGTAAGACTTTTAAGCAGGTCAACATTCACAAGGCCGCAGGGCCAGACGGATTACCAAGACGTGTACTCCAAGCATGTGCTGACCAACTGGCAAGTGTCTTCACTGACATTTTCAACATGTCCCTGACTGAGTCTCTAATACCAACATGTTTCAAGCAGACCACCATAGTCCCCGTGCCACATCTGCCACACTGATCCTCAACACGGGGGCCCCTCAGGGGTGCGTGCTCAGTCCCCTCCTGTACTCCCTGTTCACCCATGACTGCATGGCCAGGCACGACTCCAACACCATCATTAAGTTTGCCGACGACACAACAGTGGTAGGCCTGATCACCGACAACGATGAGACAGCCTATAGGGAGGAGGTCAGAGACCTGGCCGTGTGGTGCCAGGATAACAACCTCTCCCTCAACGTGACCAAGACAAAGCAGATGATTGTGGATTACAGGAAAAAAAAGAGGACTGAGCACACCCCCATTCTCATCGACGGGGCTGTAGTGGAACAGGTTGAGAGCTTCAAGTTCCTTGGTGTCCACATCACCTACGAACTATCATGGTCCAAACACACCAAGACAGTCATGAAGAGGGCACGACAAAGCCTATTCCCCCTCAGGAGACTGAAAAGATTTGGCATGGGTCCTCAGATCCTCAAAAAATTCTACAGCTGCACCATCGAGAGCATCCTGACTGGTTGCATCACCGCCTGGTATGGCAACTGCTTGGCCTCCGACTGCAAGGCACTACAGAGGGTAGTGCGTACGGCCCAGTACATCACTGGGGCCAAGCTTCCTGCCATCCAGGACCTCTATACCAGGCGGTGTCAGAGGAAAGCCATCAAAATTGTCAAAGACTCCAGCCACCCTAGTCATAGACTGTTCTCTCTGCTACCGCACGGCAAGCGGTACCGGAGTGCCAAGTCTAGGTCCAAAAGACTTCTCAACAGCTTCTACCCCCAAGCCATAAGACTCCTGAACAGCTAATCATGGCTACCCGGACTATTTGCACTGCCCCCCCACCCCCACCGCCCACCCCATCTTTTTACGCTGCTGCTACTCTGTTAATTATTTATGTATAGTCACTTTAACTCTACCCACATGTACATATTACTTCAACTACCTCAACTAGCCGGTGCCCCCGCACATTGACTCTGCGCCGGTACCCCCCTGTATATATAGCCTCCCTACTGTTATTTTATTTTACTTCTGCTCTTTTTATCTCAACACTTTTTTGTTGTTGTTTTATTTTACTTTTTTAAATTAAAAATAAATGCACTGTTGGTTAAGGGCTGTAAGTAAGCATTTCACTGTAATGTCTGCACCTGTTGTATTCGGCGCATGTGTCCAATACATTTTGATTTGATTTGATTTGAATACTTATTTACTTATTTTTTTCAGCTTTTCATTTTTAATTAACGTTTATTTTATTTTTGAAAAACATAATTCCACTTTGACATTATGGGGGTATTGTGTGTAGGCCAGTGACACAAAAGTCAAGGTGTATGAACACTTTCTGAAGGCACTGTATATGTTGTATATATATGGAGAGCTGTTTGTTTGAGTGTTCTTGCTTGTACTATTGATAGGTTTGATCTCAGGTCGGTCTGTCTTATATTGTTGCTGTGATGCGTTCCTCTCAAAGACATTCCTGCTCAGTTTTCCCGCATCAGATTCATTCTGTGCTCTGTGACTCATTCTGTGCAGAGTGCAGGCAAGCTGTCGGCAGTGTGTTGGTTATCACATGGGATGGGGATGGGAGGTACTAGGGATGAGATGAAAGTGACAGAGCCACTCCAGAAGGGTCTCTTTGCTTAGAAACGCACACTGCCCATTCATAAAGAGCTTCACTTCAATGTTCAAACACAGGCATCTCCGGTATGAACAGAGGAAAAGAGGAGCCTTGTTGCTCATACTTGGGCTGTGTCTTAAATGCCTCCCTATTCACTATATAGTGCACTACTTTTGACCAGGGCCCATGGGGATCTGGTCAAAGGTAGGGCACTATATAAGGAATAAGGTGCTATTTGGGACACATACCTGTTCTTCAATCCTCAATGGAACTCCTCTATTCATTCACAAACACACACAAACTCTCCACGCAACACTGAATTACTGAGTGATGCACCAGATCTGGAAGGTTCAACTCTCCCACCACTGATATAGGCCCTGGCTGTATCTTTTTTTACTTTGAGCACTGCTGATTATACCCCAAACATATCATTACAAAGGAAAAGGTTATAAACTGAATCATCAAACCTACTCTGTTTTAATCCATGTTCCACCGCAACTATCCTATTGGTAAGAAAATGCATGCGTTTAATTTAAAGGAAGGAAAAACTACTCTGATGTGACTAACCTTGCTCTACCCCTCCCACTAACTACAGACTTTCTCCCTCTCTTTGTTGATTCATAACCCAAAGACATATCCTGACAGACATATCCTCCTGGACCTATATGTCCTCTGCATTATCTCCCACATTATCTCCTCAGGCTGATTGGCACTTCTCTATAGCCATTATCAGATGGCTCAGCCAACCGGCATGCATGTGATCTGCTGCCCGCTGCTCATCCATGGTGATGATTCCGGAAATGGAGGCATAATAAGTTGGTGCTGGTGGCGTCTTAGTTGTGGTACAACTTTTCCTTCTTCTTGTGTCTAGTCTCACCAAACCAAACCCAAACCAAACCACCACTCAGCCACCCAAACTAATTCCCAATATGAAAGCACACACTGGAGACCTTCCTCAGTGTTTTTTTTATCTATGGGGGCCAGTAGGCCCTTCACCCCTATTGTAGAATGAAGAGGCACCGTCCAAGTGGGGGCAGTTCCTGTTTATTTCATTTGACCTGCATTTGAAACAGATTCCACGTCCAGTTCAATTTCTCCACTGAGCAGAATCCTAAATGATTTTAACCTCTTCAGGGGTCTCAGTAGGGGATATGGGCCTCCTTCCCTCCTCCATTCACCAGACCAGTAACAGAACAGTCTCTCTCTCTCTCTCTCTCTCTCTCTCTCTCTCTCTCTCTCTCTCTCTCTCTCTCTCTCTCTCTCTCTCTCTCTCTCTCTCTCTCTCTCTCTCTCTCTCTCTCTCTCTCTCTCTCTAATGTTTTGTTTTTCTCCTTCAAAAAACATGTCTTAATGGCTGACGTTGATGAATGCATGTAAGGGATCTGCTGCAGGTAGGATTGGGTTACAGGCTGAGCTAGGAGAGGGAGGAGGGGGGAGGTGAAGGGGGAGGGGTGTTTGTGTTGTAGGGGCAGGGGGGCAGGATGTTTGTGTTCCAATGAGGCGCGACCCTGGGAGAAAGAGGCGGGGCTGCAGAGGGTTAGAGCATCCTCACAGAGAGGTCCTCAGAGCAGGTGAGGAGCACACAGGACTTTGAGGAGAAAGATTAGTGTCCCGTCCAGGGGGTGTACTTGTACATCAAATCAAATCAATCAAATTGTATTTGTCACATGCTTCGTAAACAACAGGTGTAGACTAACAGTGAGACACTGCACACAGAGTACAAATAAGCAACTGCAAAATGTGTGTGGCTTGGAAAAATTGTTAGGAAAATCTAAACTGATCCCATAGAAATGTACAATATTCACAGACAAAAATTACGAAAATGAGACTAAAATTCTCTGAAAGTACGGAGGTGAGGTATGCAGTTTCCTTTGTGGTCTGTTGATAACTTATAAGGATAAGGTTTCGATTCTATTCTTTTTTTTTTTTTGGTAGAGGTGATGGTAAATGTAATTTGTTGTTTTATACTACACAGGCCTCTTCAATTTAAATGAATGTGTATTAATGAATGAATGGATGAATAGATGACTGACTGACTGACTGAGATTTTCACATACATTGCATGTCCAAATCCTTCCTTCCTGGAACTGTGAAGTCACCTACCCTGAAGCAGTCGACCCCATCCCCACAGACGTACCAATTCAGGCACACATGGGTCAGCTGAACCTCTAAGGTTCAGAGGGGGAGATTGAAAGGTAATTCATCACATTTCCCCTTTAAAGTAGCCTCCATCTCTCCATGGTCCTCTGGCAACGTGACAAAAATGTCCACACATGGCCCACACCAGAGGGGCTGGCGTTTATATCGGCTTTATATTGGATTTATCTGAAAAATGATGCGGAGTAGCTGTGCCAGCCAAGCCCAAGAACTGGAGTTTTCTGTTTCCAAAATTGCAAGCAGGTGTTCCTTCCTTCCTCCATCCATCTCTCTCTCCTCTTCCTGCACCGCTCCATGTCCCCCTGGCCTGTGTAATTGTGGAACATAAGTTCACAATGTACCAAAACCTTTAAAAATGTTTACTATTTCTAATCTAAACATAAGTATGTTGTTTCTGATATGCATGTGACCTGCACACAAACAGGTGGTAGTAAATTTGATTATTCTCTCTCTCTCACAGGCTTTACAACAATTCAGAGGAGATTGGAGGGAGGGGGAACCCAACCACAGCACAGCCTAGACCAGCCTAGAACTCCTCCTTGAGGCTGCAGTAGGAGGGAGAGGGAGAGAGGGAGAGAGGGAGAGAGGGAGAGAGATACACGCACACACACACACACACAGGCAGACAGTGAGAGATATACACACACACACAGACAGACTAAAGCAAATTCAATTGAATTGATAGACAGAGAGAGATAGACAGACAGAGAGATAGACAGACAGTGAGACCTAGAGAGAGAGAGAGAGAGAGAGAGAGAGAGAGAGAGAGAGAGAGAGAGAGAGAGAGAGAGAGAGAGAGAGAGAGAGAGAGAGAGAGAGAGAGAGAGAGAGAGAGAGAGAGAGAGAGAGAGAGAGAGAGAGAGAGAGAGAGAGAGAGAGAGAGAGAGAGAGAGAGAGAGAGAGAGAGAGAGACTGTGTAGTGTAGGGGTTCCCCTGTTGAGTGAGAAAAGAGGTGAAATGTGTGAGTCTCCTCTTTAGTATGCCCTGAGGGTACAGCTTTAATGACCTGCTGGGTTACTGGTCTTTGTGTGAACAACATGCTGACAATACAGCTCATCAAAGCCTGCACTGTGTGTTGTCGTATTCACACTAACCAAGCTGACAGACACACACTTAACCTGCCTTACTTCACTTTCTCTAGCCCTTCTGATCCCTCTGTCTATCTCAGTTTGTTTTCCAGAAATATCTGTCTACAATACTTTTTCACATTTTCTGCCGCTCATTCTGCAAGGTCCTTTTATCTTCTTCAAAACTGTGAATCACAACTGGGTATGGGACGGTTTGGAACAGCTCCTTTTTTTCTTTCCCTCTGTCCTCCTTTTTAAAATCTCCATCCCTCTCTGGAGCTCAGCTCCACCATGTATAACTGGTCTCTCTCCATGTCTACTATCCTCTCGTGGCCCTGAGGAACTTAAACAACCTCTTTGCTCCTAGACAACCACCTCTCTATCTCTTTCTCCCTCTCTCTACCGCTCTCTACCTCTCTACTGCTCCCTCCCTCCCTCCCTCTCAATTTGTCTCCACGTATCTGGATAAAGCTCTCCAAAAAGCACTTGCCAGATCTCAAGGATTTGGACAGCTCTGGTCTTTTTCCACCCCTGTACGGTGAGATTGATGGACTGTCTAAGTGCTCTGATTTCCTCTGTTATTAAACACATTCATCACACGCCTTCCTCTCAATTATTAAGATGAGATAAAGCGAGAAAGAAAGGTATAAAGTTCATAAGTCAGTAAGGGCTGCATGGCAGGGCTGCTGCTGAGGCTCGCCCGGCCTCGCTCGCTGTGATTAAATAGCATTTAAGAGGGCCATGCAGGCTTCCTCTCATTCTCCTCCTGTTGCCCTGGCCTGGGATGGGAATGTGATGCTGCATTTCACATGAAGGTGAAGCTATCATCAGGATGTTTATGTATCTTAACATCAGGTCCAACTTCAGACCTATTACATCATTGTATCGGGCCCGGCCACTAATTCAACCTGTGATTAATTGCTGGGTTGATTGAGTGTGTGTGTGTGTTGGGTTGATTGAGCCTGTGAGGAGAGTTTGCTGTCTGCCTCATTTCCTATAGACCACTCAGGCACAGTGCTCCTTTTTCATTAACACCAGCCAGACCTGGGTTCAAATACTATTTGAAATAATTTCAAATACTTAAGCTGTGCCTGATTGAGTTTGCCTGGCACAATGAAACCAATAGAATAGTGCCAAAACCCACCCATCGGGCACTGCAGGCAGGCTGAAGCAAACGCTGAAAGTATTTGAACCCAGGTCTGAGACGAGCACGCGTACAGTATTGGGTTCTAATGAGATGCTGAACAACACTAGTGGCTTAAAGAGATGATGTAGTCACATTTTAAACAAGTGACGTATGCTGGAAGCAATTAATGCCACGTTTCTCCAAATGCTTCAACTGCCATTCATGTAAATGGTGGATATTTTTAAAGAGCAGGTTCAGAAGGTCATCTGAACATTAATATATCAAAATATGTTCATTAAAAAACAAATTGTAGGGCAGCTGCAGCAACAGTATTTTCTGCAGGAACCGTTGGTCCACTTTATGGAGCTTATTTACATTTAGCATCAAGTTAAATGGCTTCCATTTAAAATACATTGCTCACATTCTATTATAATCAGAGAGATATTACTGGAACAACATTTACAGTATATTAATGGTTGAGTAAATCCCTTTATGGCAATCTCTCTCTCTCTCTCTCTCTCTCTCTCTCTCTCTCTCTCTCTCTCTCTCTCTCTCTCTCTCTCTCTCTCTCTCTCTCTCTCTCTCTCTCTCTCTCTCTCTCTCTCTCTCTCTCTCTCCTCTCTCTCCCTCGCTCACTTTTTCTTCTCTCTCTCTCACCCTCTTTCTTTCTCTCTCTCTCACCATCTCTCACTCTCTCTATCTCACCGTTTGTCTCTCTCTCTGTCAGTGATTTTCATTTGCTCTCTGTGGCCTGTTTGCCATACATTCTGCAGCATTCCATGAGCACAATTTATGGGATTTTATAACATTTCTTAAGACTTATTTATGCCTTTGGCACTGTCGGAAAACTAGGGCGATGTACTGGATCAGATTAGTTAAACACACACACACACACACGTATCAGTCTCATCTGACTGTTCAATTCAGGGCCATGATGGCCAGAAGCAGCCTGGTCTAATTGAAGTCTAGGCCCTCAGTTTCATGTAAGGTAATGATGTGTAGTATCTACTGCTTCTTTGATCCAATCAGGAAATTCAGCGGGACATGTCCCTTCCAACCACTGCCAGAAGGAATGTCTGCTTCTCATACTTTTGAAAATACACCAGATTTGTTCTGTTTTTTGATTAGCACATGTTTAACAGTTTCTCCTGGACTGCCTACTAGCGTTGCCTGCCTCTCACTACAAGGTTCTCCTCTTGCAACAATTGACTCTGTGTTTCAGCTCTCAACATGCCAACACCCGCTCCTGCCTCCGCTGCGACCAGCCAACCTCCATGGCGATCTCTCTCCGGTTTCTCCTCTCTCTCCTTCTCTCTCCCTCTCGCTCGGTCTACCGCTCTGTCTCGCTCTTTCCCTCACTCTCTCGCTCTTTTGTTCTCTCGCTCTCTCTCTCTCTTGCTACTTATGTCTGTCACTCAGGCAGAGCCTCGTTTAGTCATCACCTCCCTTCACAAAGCTCTGGGTGGTCAAAGAGAGCAAGTAGGGGGAATCTGGAGCATCAGAGAGACAGAGAGAGAAAGAGGGAGACATAAGAAGAGGGGAGACTACTGTGTGTATGTGTGAGAGAGAAATTGAGAGAGCTGGTGAGGGAGATGGAGAGAGATATGGATGGATACAGTGAGAGATAGAGGCCACAGAGAGGGTGTTGAGTCAGAGAGCATCCTGTTGTCTCACGCTACGGGAATGTGAATGTCTGTCTGTGTGTGAGTCCCTTTGACCTGCAGATGACCTGGTGTGTTAATGTAGTCGACTCTAGAGAGGATTGATTTCCTTCAGCAGGCCATAACATATTGTCCATGAGAACCTGCTCTCACACAAACACAGGTGGCCCCGAAACCCACCTCAAGCCACCGTTACCATGGCAACACCCTCTGAACTCTTTGATCTTCATCTTGACGTGAGGGTGACACATAAAGCATAAAGCGCCCAGGCTGGTACTAAAGACTGGAGAGGGAGTGGCATGTCCCATCCAACCACTGAGCACCTGTTTCATAAAAGACATCCATAAAGTCTTCACGATAGATAGGAGGAGACAACAAATAATTGTTTGCACATGCTTAGTACACCACATCATCACAACAACCAAAACAGATAGTAAATCTTTTACTACTGAAATAAACCTGGATTGGGAGTTCTGGATACTTAAAGAATGAATGGGTGAAATTAAGAAAAAACGTTGTGCAGCGATTACAGCTGTGAGTCTTTCTGGGTAAGTCTCTAAGATCTTTACACACCTGGATTGTGAAACATTTGCCAATTATTCTTTTTCAAAATTCATTGCTAGACAACCATTTTCAGGTCTCAACATAGATTTTCAAGTACATTTAAGTCAAAACTGTAACTCGCCTACTCAAGAACATTCGCTGTCTTCTTGGTAAGCAACTCCAGTGTAGATTTGGCCTTGTATTTTAGGTTATTGTCCTACTGAAAGGTGAATTCATCTCCCAGTGTCCTCAAGAATCTTGCCTGTGCTTAGCTCCATTCCGTTTCCTTTTTTATCTTGAAAAACTCCCCAGTCCTTAACGATTACAAACATACCCATAACATGATGCAGCCACCACTATGCTTGAAAATATGGAGAGTGGTACTCAGTAATGTGTTGCCCCAAACATAACACTTTGTATTCATGGCAAAAAGTTAATTGCTTTGCCACATTTTTTGCAGCATTACTTTAGTGCCTTGTTGTAACATGATACATGTTTTGGAATATTTGTATTCTGTACAGACTTCCTTCTTTTCACTCTGTCAATTAGGTTAGTATTGTGGAGTAACTACAATGTTGTTGATCCATCCCCAGTTTTCTCCTATCACAGCCATTAAACTCTTTAACTGTTTTAAAGTTACCATTGGCCTCATGGTGAAATCCCTGAACAGTTTCCTTCCTCTTTGGCAACTGAGTTAGGAAGGATGCCTGTATCTTTGTAGTGACTGGGTGTATTGATACACCATCCAAAGTGTAATTAATAACTTCATCATGCTCAAAGGGATATTCAATGTCTGCTTTTCTAAATGTTTACCCATCTACCAATAGGTGCCCTTCTTTGCGAGGCATTGGAAAACCTCCTTGGTCTTTGTGGTTGAATCTGTGTTTGAAATTCACTGCTCGACTGAGGGACCTTACAGATAATTGTATGTGTGGGGTACAGAGATGAGGTAGTCAGTTAAAAATCATGTAAAACACTATTATTGCACACAGAGTGAGTCCATACAACAATTTTTTACTCCTGAACTTATTTAGGATTGCAATAACAAATGGGTTGAATACTTATTGACTCAAGACATTTCAGCTTTTCATTTGAATTTATTTTGTAAAAAATTCTAAAAACATAATTCCACTTTGACATTATGGGGTATTGTGATGAGGTGATTTTTAAGGAGTCAGGCGCAGGAGGGTAAATCACAGAATAACTGGATTTATTCTGAACCACAGAGTTACGCAGTAATGCGTAAAAACACTCCAGTGCGCACTGGAAAATACAAGGCACACAGGGAATATTCCTGGCGATACAAAATACACGGAGCTCCACCAAGCTTCTCTCTCCTCCACAATAAACAATCACACACAAAGACAAGGGGGCAGAGGGAACACTTATACAGGTACTGATGAGGGGATATGAACCAGGTGTGTGTAATAAACAAGACAAAACAAATGGAATGATGAGATGAGGCGCAGCAGTAGCTAGAAGGCCGATGAACACCGAAGCCTGCCCAAACAAGGAGAGGAGGCAGCTTCGGAGGAAGCCTCGGAGGAAGTCGTGACAGGTATTGTGTGTAGGCCAGTTACAAAAAAATTAAAGATGTGGAAAAACTCAAGGGGTGTGAATTCTTTCTGAATGCACTGTATATATAAAATAATGGACATGGCCGGCGGCCCATGGGCCTATTTTCTTAATTACTTTTTCTCTGTTTTCAAAATCATCTATATTTAGCGTTTGGCTGACGAGTGGAAAAAAATGGGCCGGCATGGTTTTCTGATTGGCTGAGCTCAGGTGGCGCAAATTCACATTCAAAGTCAGTAATTGCTGCGCTTAAAATTTGAATAAATAATCAACATTCTGATCTGTTCCATCGGCCTCATTAATTGATATGACGTATACCTCCACTACACTACTTTGATACACATCAGTGGGGATTAAGAAGTGAGTATACGCAATGCCCACTAAAAGGTGGGTATACCTGCGTATACCCTCCACTACACCACTGACTAATCATTAGTAAAGTATTTTTGCACTCCCTAATCTAAAGTGACCGCTATTTATACTTTTATAAATACTTTATAAATGTTTTGAGTGACCAGTGTAATTTCTCACAAAAAGATGGGTATGCCATTGGTAGACATTCCTGCAGTACCTGGTAAAAGAACAACACATGATGTATAAGGAAATATATACACATGTCAATAACTAGCTTACTAACAGTTACAAATGTGGTAGTAATGATTAAAAATGGTGAGCAAACAGTTTGTAAATGCCTTATAAATTGTTTATTATGGACCCTTAAAATAAAGCATTACCCTAGGATGTTGCTGGGCTCAGCACAGGCAGTGTGGTCCCCTCTTCTTCTGGTCCCAGTGATGCTAGGCTTAGCAACACAGACAGCTCAGCTGCTGCTGCAGCATTCAAGTGTAGTGGACATAGGTAGAAAACACAGTGAGAGAGACAAACACACTGACACATGTACTGCCAGTTTATTGATATTTTGGCTCTATATTATGTAATAGTAATTAACCCTTAAGATTGGCGGGATATGTATGATAGCCAGGAACTAATATTCGCAATATAAGTAGTTAGGCTTTTATAAGGTATTATGAGCAAATGGTCACCTATTAGGCATTTATTCAGTAATATTTATTATTCTTCTAATAAATGTGTTTATGCATTCACAGCTAGGATGTTGCTGGGCCCAGCACAGGCAGTGTGGTCCCCTGGTCTTCTGGTACCAGTGCTGTGGAAAAGGATGCTAGGCTTAGCAGAGACAGCTCAGAGGTGAGTACAGGAGGTAGGAAGAAATCAGAGAGACACATGCTGCAGTACCCCCTGAAAAATCTGATAATAAATAAATATATATATGTAAAAATATATATATTTATTTTTCAAAAGCACGGACCTTTACTATTAGCGAACTGATATAGCCGTCTGTAGCGCGGGCAAAAACAATTATTTTGTCCCAGTCTGCCCCTGATGCACTGGACCAAAACAGAGACATTTCCTTTCCATGAGAAACATACTATTTAAATATATAAGTCGACCAAGCCGACCAAATAAGAGTATTTCCCACTCGGACTACAATATGTAAATAGATACACATACTTTCCCCCACTCCAGAATGCTCTCTCCCCTGCAGGGCATGTCAAATAGCATAGCAGGGGTATGACAGGGCGACATTGCTGAGAGTTTGTTCAGCGCAGGCCTTCTCGTAGTCCAACCACAATCACTGACACATGTAGAGGTTTAAATGCATAAACCCCACTGTGCAGCGCTAGCTCCCACAGAGCTAAGATACACCCAGTTCAAAAGTAGTGCACTATACAGGGAATAGGGTGCCATTTGGGACCAAGCCCCAGAGTAAGTGAAGGCTACTGTCTGCAGTATCAGCTGGCTACACAGGGCTGTGGAGGTCACAGGTTGAACTGGTGTACTGTAGACCAGGGTTGGGGTCAATTCCATTTCAATTCAGTAATTAAGTTATGGAATTGTAATTGAATTGACCCCATCCCTGATATCGACTGAGTACCTGTAGCCAAAAGGCAGTGGGCACTCACACAGCTAAATATTAAATTACATGCAGTGGAATTGAAATTCACTATACCTTAGGATAGGAGATAGATGGCACAGAGTGGTGAATCAATTCATTTTCTGTCAATAATCACCACAGGAAATAAACCTGTTCGATCTACCCCAAACAAAATTCCAATCAAACTCTTTGGGTATCACAAAGGAAATATCCCTGCATTTGGTCTGTTCGGCTGTAGGTATACATGGCATGTTGACTTGATACAGAATTTATACACTGTTAGAGTGCAATACCTAAATATAGGGTTGTCTCATATTTTGGAGTTTTGGTAAAATGAGGTGGGAAGGTGAGCTTTGTCCACAGAGAATGTGTAATTGTTGTTAAATGGGTAATTCTATACATCACTATGTCCAGAGCCAGGCTACAACAGTAACCACATGTTAGTGCCTGGCCCTGTTCCGCTCTTTGTTTAACTTAGCGGCAAACATTCCTGGGGCTTTCCATAACCCAAGCAAGCTGACTGCTTTTTGGACAAATATTGTTTTTTACCACTATGTTTTCTTTATGTATTTACGTATCCTCTATTAAATAAATTCAACTTGGCAGATCTGAGCTCTAACAAGCCATTTTTGCTTTTCATATTTGATGTTATAGCCCATTTTATATTCAAGTTGATATTATGGGCCTTCTCTACTGAGGTATAGCATTAAGGCCATATGAAGGAGCAAGGATGCATTAGGCATTAGACCCTGAGGGGTAGATGGAGTCACAGTACAGAAGTTACTGAGGATCGACTGGTGTACACAACTGAATTTCAGCATACTGGTTTCTCTCTCTCCCCTCTCTCTCTCTCTCTCTCTCTCTCTCTCTCTCTCTCTCTCTCTCTCTCTCTCTCTCTCTCTCTCTCTCTCTCTCTCTCTCTCTCTCTCTCTCTCTCTCTCTCTCTCTCTCTCTCTCTCTCTCTCTCTCTCTCTCTCTCTCTGTCTCTGTCTCTGTCTCTGTCTCTCTCTCTCTCTATCTCTCGCTCTCTCTCTATGCCTCTCTCTCTCTCTATGTCTCTCTATGTTACATCTAAAAGTACATCAAGTTCAGTACACTTGAAGTCAGTTTTGGTGTCTAGGAATTTGCCAAATGTTTGTACCAAAACAAACACTTTCAATCTGTTCTGGCTGGTTGTTTGAAGGCAAACATTTAGGTAATGACAGTAATCGTGACTGAAATTAATTTGTTGGTTTTGTGCTCAGTTTTATGACAGGTTTATTAAATATTTTTGTAATGATTAGTATCATACTGAGAATAATACACATTTATTTAATATGTTATTCAACTTCAATGAAAAAGTTCATATTTTTTCTAAACTGAGTATATCTGTCTCCCATCAGGCGTAACTCAAACTAACAGGAATGGTTTCCTTTCCTCACTGTGGAGAAAACTAAACCTCGAAGTGTGGAAGGTTGCCAAAAAAACTTGCCCTTGGTGTTTTGGCCCTGGCGTTTTCTCTCAAGAGGTATTCATTTAATTTGTGTGAAAATGTGATCAATTCAATAACATCAGTCACAATCAGTGAATAACAATGGGAAGATTGTTGAATACAACAGTTAATAGATTGTTATCCAGTATAGGCTGAACCCAGCACAAACACAATCTTGACCACACCATTCCCATCACTCAGTCAAATGTGTAAGAGTGCATATTTTAGTGTATCACAGACTGTGTATTTGCCTGTGGCCTATATATGCCTATAATGTGTGTTATGTCATGTCCCCAGCCACCCCATGTCTGGCTTCGAGACAAGGAGAAACGGTTGCGTGATTCAAGAAATTAGATTTATTCACTATTCTTTTCAACTTAGAAGAAGATGAACATGTCTGTTCTGTTCTGAGTGATCCCAACGGGATTCTTTGAGTCATTACAAAATGTCCAGGTAGTAAAACTTAATTCTTCTCTGGAATTGCAACCAGACTGCACATAGACTCACAGTCATTTTGTTGTCAGATGCATCACTACTCTTTCATGTGTTATGTTGGATTTGTGTGGGATCCTAGTATTAGTTGCATCAGAATTACGAGTTAAATATTGTAATGTTCATCTAATGTCACGCTATCTGAATCTGGTGGGAAAGCTCTAGTGTAGTATCTTGCTGAGTGTCGAGATATTTCAACATTTACTTTGTACGTTTACAGAAAACACTGTAGTGTTTTGTGCGTTTCATTGACTAGTTAATTGGTTGCAACAGTATCTTTGACTAGGGTCCATTAATATTAGCAGGATATTGACGGGTGCTGGTGTATTTCTAACAGCAGTCTGGTGTGTTATATTGACCCCTGCCTCTGCCTCCATCTCTCCCTCTGCCTTAGTCGCTGTCTCTGCCCCGGCATATGCCTCAGTCTCTGTCTCTGCCTTTACCTCTGTCTCTCTCTGACATGTTGAGCTGCTGGGCTGCTCCGTTAGTTCAGGTGAGGACCAGGCAGCCACAGTGGCTGTACAAACACACACACCAGACCCATGTTACTGTGAACAAAGCCTTACTAAGTGGTTAAACCACGTGCCTAAAATTAGAGCTCCATAAGCTTATTATTGTTTTTATTCAGCTTTTTGTAAGAAGTGTCTGGAAAATAGTGTTGGGGAGGAGAGTTAAGAAATTATGAGAGGAATAGTATTTATAGTATTTAGGCAAAAAATGTGTATTAGATCAGAATATATACTGGTTTAAATGTTTATTCTATTGTACTGAGCCATTTACTTTATGTTCATGTTCTTATCTTTTCTTCTTTCTTATTGTTGAAGGAACCTAAGCATTTCGTTGCACGGTGTATACCATGTGTATCCTGTACATATGACTAATAAAACTTGAAACTTTAATGTGAACATTTTGAATCAAGGACAAACACAGACCTATAGCTCAGAGGCTGGAGCAGTCTCCTGTTCCTAACTGTTCCTAACCTCAAGCTAACTGATAAGACTGAGGAGGCATGCAGTCCACTCAGCAACCACTTTGAGACACCCCCTCCAACTAAAGGTTACTAAAGGTTGTTTAGTTTACACTAAATGGCTTGAAATGAACAAGATGTTTTCTGTGATGTATTCAAATCAAACAACATTTCAGTCGATACAGGCTACCACTGTTCTGATTACCATCTTCACAGTAGCTGTGTAACCCACATTGAAAACATATTTCAAATGATAACTCAAGTCATGAAAAGTGCTATCAGCTTGGAGGTTAAGTGAGAATGGGAACCTCTCCAACAGTAGACCAGGGTTATCTCCATCAGCAGCACCCCTCCATGCAGTCTGGCCTGCCATATCGTAGCCTATCTACCGTTCGGTCCTCTACGGAAGATCCCAGGCATGTCCGGATCTGGGGCTGATGTGCTAATTGAAGAACAATGGGCATCTTGTTTAGTGTGAGGACCATGTAAACCCATTCCCAGTTCTTCCCACTAAACCACTCCAAAAGCACACAGGCTTGGCTTCACAGGGCTTCTCAGAGCTTGGATACTGAGATTGCAGTCATATGTGTAAGAAAAACATGATTCTGCAAGGAGCCAGGGATTCCTGGCATTCCTCAGAATCTGTGAGAAGGAAGTAGGAGAGGTTTCTGGGGGAGAGAGAAGGAGAGAGAGAGGTAGAATTGGAGGAGAGAAAGAAAAAGGGGTAGAGAGAGAGAGAGAGAGAGAGAGAGAGAGAGAGAGAGAGAGAGAGAGAGAGAGAGAGAGAGAGAGAGAGAGAGAGAGAGAGAGAGAGAGAGAGAGAGAGAGAGAGAGAGAGAGAGAGAGAGAGGAGAGAGAGAGAGAGAGAGAGAGAGAGAGAGAGAGAGAGAGAGAGAGAGAGAGAGAGAGAGAGAGAGAGAGAGAGAGAGAGAGAGAGAGAGAGAGAAAAAAGAAAGAGCTGGGTCCTCTCAAAACAAACCCTGCTCTCCCCACACCCCGCTCTCCCAACAACCTTCACCCCACACCTGTGCCCTGGGACAGGAAGGGTGTTGCCCTGCCCGGTGGGACACCTCACAGGTCACCCCCGTTACTAAGACGACCATTAATGCAATGCACCAACTCCAGGAAACAGAGAGCCGTTTATTCACTATGGCTGCGTCTGAAATAGCACCATATTCCCTATTTATTCCCACAGGGCTCTGGTCAAACGTGGTGCACTCCATAGGAAAAAGGGTGCCATTTTGGACATACCCTATGTGTCAGACCTACCATCAACACTTCCTCATCACCCTCAACATCATGGCAGCGATATTATGATTTATATTTTTAAAGGCAGGTCTGAATGTCAGCAATGTATTTACTGTCTACTGCTCCTCTCAAACAGCAACAGCTGTGACCAGGAACTCCATGGTCCACCCTGCTGAACCCACAGTCAAAGTTCACTTCTGCTCCATAGGAAATAAGACCTGAAGTGCCCATAGGGCTCTGGTCAAAAGTAGTGCACTGTAAAAGGAATAAGGTACCATTTTGGACAGACACCCTTTCTGTACTCAAAAACCCTACATCACTACTGTACTATACTGTACTGTACATTACAGAGAATAGGTATTGGATGGAACCTGAAACAAGTAGGAAAGAGTTGAGCTAGCCAATAAGATGTCAGTATAGAGATGATGGAGGAGGATCAAATCAAAGCAAATCACATTTTATACGTCAAATGGTACCGAGTCGATGAGCAGGAGCACGAGGTAATTAAAGTAAATATGTACAGTTGAAGTCGGAAGTTTACATTACCTTAGCCAAATACATTTAAACTCAGTTTTTCACAATTCCTGACATTTAATCCTAGTGAAAATTCCCTGTCTTAGGTCAGTTAGGATCACCATTTTATTTTAAGAATGTGAAATGTCAGAATAATATTAGAGAGAATTATTTATTTAAGCTTTTATTTCTTTCACCACATTCCCAGTGGGTCAGAAGTTTACATACACTCAATTAGTATTTGGTAGCATTGCCTTTAAATTGTTTAACTTGGGTCAAACGTTTCGGGTAGTCTTCCACAAGCTTCCCACAATAAGTTGGGTGAATTCTGGCCCATTCCTCCTGACAGAGCTGGTGTGACTGAGTCAGGTTTGTAGGCCTCCTTGC
This sequence comes from Coregonus clupeaformis, assembly GCF_020615455.1. Lineage (NCBI taxonomy): Eukaryota > Metazoa > Chordata > Actinopteri > Salmoniformes > Salmonidae > Coregonus > Coregonus clupeaformis. The sequence goes on from NW_025534300.1 coordinate 84,848, forward strand.
TCGCACACAATTTTTCAGTTCTGCCCACACATTTTCTATAGGATTGAGGTCAGGGCTTTGTGATGGCCACTCCAATACCTTTTTCGTTGTTGGCCTTAAGCCATTTTGCCACAACTTTGGAAGTATGCTTGGGGTCATTGTCCATTTGGAAGACCCATTTGCGACCAAGCTTTAACTTCCTAACTGATATCTTGAGATGTTGCTTCAATATATCTACATAATTTTCCTTCCTCATGATGCCATCTATTTTGTGAAGTGCACCAGTCCCTCCTGCAGTAAAGCACCCCCACAGCATGATGCTGCCACCCCCGTGCTTCACGTTTGGGATGGTGTTCTTCGGCTTGCAAGCAACCCCCTTTTTCCTCCAAACATAACGATGGTCATTATGGCCAAACAGTTCTATTTTTGTTTCATCAGACCAGAGGATATTTCTCCAAAAAGTATGATCTTTGTCCCCATGTGCAGTTGCAAACCGTAGTCTGGCTTTTTTATGGCGGTTTGGGAGCAGTGGCTTCTTCCTTGCTGAGCGGCCTTTCAGGTTATATCGATATAGGACTCGTTTTACTGTGGTTTTAGATACTTTTGTACCTGTTTCCTCCAGCATCTTCACAAGGTCCTTTGCTGTTGTTCTGGGATTGATTTGGACTTTTTGCACCAAAGAACTTTCATCTCTAGGAGACAGAATGCGTCTCCTTCCTGAGCAGTATGACGGCTGCGTGGTCCCATGGTGTTTATACTTGCGTACTATTGTTTGTACAGATGAACGCGGCATTTGGAAATTGCTCCCAAGGATGAACCAGACTTGTGGAGGTCTACAATTATTCTTCTGAGGTCTTGGCTGATTTCTTTTGATTTTCCCATGGTGTCAAGCAAAGAGGCACTGAGTTTGAAGGTAGGCCTTGAAATACATCCACAGGTACACCTCCAATTGACTCAAATGATGATCAGAAGCTTCTAAAGCCATGACATCATTTTCTGGAATTTTCCAAGCTGTTTAAAGGCACAGTCTGGAATTGTGATACAGTGAATTATAAGTGAAATAATCTGTCTGTAAACAATTGTTGGAAAAATTACTTGTGTCATGCACAAAGTAGATGTCCTAACCGACTTGCCAAAATGATAGTTTGTTAACAAGACATTTGTGGAGTGGTTGAAAAACGAGTTTTAATGACTCCAACCTAAGTGTATGTAATCTTCCGACATCAACTGTACATATAACTAGGAATGAAGTGACAGATAATAAACAGTAGCAGCAGCATATGTGATGAGTAACAAAAAGTTGGTGCAAAAAGGGTCAATGCAGATAGCTATTTGGTTAACTATTTAACTAACTATTTAGCAGTCTTGTGGCTTGGGGGTCCTGTTGGTCCCAGACTTGCTGCGTTGGTACCACTTGCAGGGCGGTAGCAGAGAGAACAGTCTATGACTTGGGTGGCTGGAGTCTTTGACCATTTTAAGGGCCTTCCTCTGACACCGCCTGGCATAGAGGTCCTGGATGGCAGGGAGCTAGGCCCTTGTGATGTACTGGGCCGTACGCACTACCCTCAGTAGCGCCTTGTGGTCAGATGCCAAGCAGTTGCCATACCAAGCGGTGATGCAGCCAGTCAATATGCTCTCAATGGTGCAGCTGTATAACTTTTTGAGGATCTGAGGGCCCATGCCAAATCTTTTCAGCCTCCTGAGGGGGAAGAGGCGTTGTCGTGACCTCTTTGAACGCTGATCTGTAGTCAATGAATAGCATTCTCACATAGGTGTTTCTCTTGTCCAGGTGGGAAAGGGCAGTGTGGAGTGCAATAGAGATTGCATCATCTGTGGATCTGTTGGGGCGGTATGCAAATTGGAGTGGGTCCAGGGTGCCTGGGATGATGGTGTTGATGTGAGCCATGACCAGCCTTTCAAAGCATTTCATGGCTACAGATGTGAGTGCTACGGGGAGATAGTCATTTCGACAGGTTACTTTGGCACAGGGACTATGGTGGTTTGCTTGAAACATGTAGGTATTACAGACTGGGTCAGGGAGAGGTTGAAAATGTCAGAGAAGACACTTGCCAGCTGGTCAGCGCATTCTCTGAATACGCGTCCTGGTAATCCGTCTGGCTCTGCGGCCTTGTGAATGTTAACCTGTTTAAAGGTCTTACATCGGCTACAGAGAGCGTGATCACACAGTCATCCGGAACAGCTGGTGCTCTCATGCATGGTTCAGTGTTGATTGCCTCGAAGCGAGCATAGAAGGCATCTATCTTGTCTGGTAGTCTTGCGTCGCTGGGCAGCTCGCGACTGGGTTTCCCTTTGAAATCTGTGATATTTTGCAAGCCCTGTCACATCCGACGAGCATCAGAGCCGGTGTAGTAGGATTCGATCTCAGTCCTGTATTGACGCTTTGCCTGTTTGATGGTTCGTCAGAGGGCGTTGTGGGATTTCTTACAAGCGTCCGGCAGCTATAGCCTTTAGCTCAGTGCAGATGTTGCCTGTAATCTATGGCTTCTGGTTGGGATATGTACAGTGCCTTGCAAAAGTATTCATCCCCCCCTTGGCGTTTTTCCTATTTTGTTGCATTACAACCTGTAATTTAAATGGATATTTATTTGGATTTCATGTAATGGACATACACAAAATAGTCCAAATTGGTGAAGTGAAATGAAAAAAATAACTTGTTTCAAAAAATTATAAACAATTAATAACGGAAAAGTGGTGCATGCATATGTATTCACCCCTTTGCTATGAAGCCCCTAAATAAGATCTGGTGCAACCAATTACCTTCAGAAGTCACATAATTAGTTAAATAAAGTCCACCTGTGTGCAATCTAAGTGTCACATGATCTGTCACATGATCTCAGTATATATACACCTGTTCTGAAAGGCCCCAGAGTCTGCAACAACACTAAGCAAGGGGCTCCATCAAGCAAGTGGCACCATGAAGACCAAGGAGCTCTCCAAACAGGTCAGGGACAAAGTTGTGGAGAAGTACAGATCAGGGTTGGGTTATAAAAAAATATCTGAAACTTTGAACATCCCACAGAGCACCATTAAATCCATTATAAAAAAATTGAAAGAATATGGCAACACAACAAACCTGCCAAGAGAGGGCCGCCCACCAAAACTCATGGACCAGGCAATCAGAGAGGCAACAAAGAGACCAAAGATAACCCTGAAGGAGTTGCAAAGCTCCACAGCAGAGATTGGAGTATCTGTCCATAGGACCACTTTAAGCCGTACACTCCACAGAGCTGGGCTTTACGGAAGAGTGGCCAGAAAAAAGCCATTGCTTAAAGAAAAAAATAAGCAAACACGTTTGGTGTTCGCCAAAAGGCATGTGGGAGACTCCCCAAACATATGGAAGAAGGTACTCTGGTCAGATGAGACTAAAATTGAGCTTTTTAGCCATCAAGGAAAATGCTATGTATGGCGCAAACCCAACACCTCTCATCACCCCGAGAACACCATCCCCACAGTGAAGCATGGTGGTGGCAGCATCATGCTGTGGGAATGTTTTTCATCGGCAGGGACAGGAAAACTGGTCAGAATTGAAGCAATGATGGATGGCGCTAAATCTAGAGATATTCTGGAGGGAAACCTGTTTCAGTCTTCCAGAGATTTGAGACTGGGACAGAGGTTCACCTTCCAGCAGGACAATGACCCTAAGCATACTGCTAAAGCAACACTCGATTGGTTTAAGGGGAAACATTTAAATGTCTTGGAATGGCCTAGTCAAAGCCCAGACCTCAATCCAATCAAGAATCTGTGGTATGACTTAAAGATTGCTGTACACCTACGGAACTCATCCAACTTGAAGGAGCTGGAGTAGTTTTGCCTTGAAGAATGGGCAAAAATCCCAGTGGCTAGATGTGCCAAGCTTATAGAGACATACCCCAAGAGACTTGCAGCTGTAATTGCTGCAAAAGGTGGCTCTACAAAGTATTGACTTTGGGGGGGTGAATAGTTATGCACGCTCAAGTTTTCAGTTTTTTTGTCTTATTTCTTGTTTGTTTCACAATAAAAAATATTTTGCATCTTCAAAGTGGTAGCCATGCTGTGTAAATCAAATGATACAAACCCCCAAATTCCAGGTTGTAAGGCAACAAAATAGGAAAAATGCCAAGGGTGGTGAATACTTTCGCAAGCCACTGTACGTACAGTCAATGTGGGAACGACGTTGTTGATGCACTTATTAATGAAGCCGGTGACTGATGTGGTAAATTCCTCAATGCCATCGGATAAATCCCAGAACATATTCCAGTCTGTGCTAGCGAATCAGTCCTGTAGTTTAGCATCCGCTTCATCGGATCACTTCCGTATTGAGCACGTCAGTGGTACTTCCTGTATGAGTTTTTGCTTGTAAGCAGGAATGCTCAGTTCGGTGGGATAACAACGCTTCATCTGTTCCTGGCTTCCTGATCGGTGCTGCAGCGTACAGATGATTTGTCATGTGGATGGTGGGTTTGGGGGGAGGGAGGGAGGGTTTTATAGTAGGCAGGGGCAATTGTCACCGTGCATGACTTACAAGAAGAGGAAAAAAATATTTTGGCACTGCTCTCCCTTGCCCATAGTGTGCTGTGTACAGCCGGATCTGTAAACCTCAATGGATTCCAGCCGTGTAGAACAAGGCGTGGACCTAAGGATCTTTCCACTCACATAGAAACTCTCTCTCTCTCTCTCTCTCTGCCTCTCTCTGTCTCTCAGTCTGTCTGTCCTAGATCAGCACCCCGTCAAGCGATCCAGGAGACAACCAGCGTCATTATGTTTAGTGAAGCCCACTATTTTCTGCTCTGCTTTTTTTCATCTTTTATCCGCAAAACAAGAAGTAAAAGCAGATGTTTAGTTTGTTTTAGACATGCAAAGCAGCAGAATAAACTCCAGGGATGGGATGTGTGTGATGTCCCAGGAGACTGTGGGACTGCTACACATTCCTCTGGATGACTTCCTGACTACTAAACTACTATAACACTTTATTTTCCAGATAAGCCCAAATGTGATACACCAGCCTTTAATGGACAGGACTTAGCTGGCTAATCCCAGTACATTCGTGCATGCGTGAGTGTGTGAGTGTGTGCATTGTTTGTGAGAAAGACGCATTCTCCCCAGTCTACATCTGCCAATGGATGAGACAGTTCAGACACTGTTACATTACAGTAAGTTACGTATTGATGACTCAGTGTTTTCTGGGATTGTGTGTGTTGGTCAAACACACGTCACTGTTGTCTACTCTGTGCCCTCTGTCGCCCAGCTCATTGGCAGAAGCCCTCACTCCCATTACTAGTGGAAAAGTCATGCCCCATCACACCTTGGCTCCATTTCTACTGTTTGAAGATTTATGAGTGTATTCCAGATTTGACATCCGTCAATTTGACTGTCATTCCAGCCAATTAGCAATTTAGCAATTGTAAATCTATTATTTAAATTAGGAGTTTGCTGTATAGTGAGTAATGACAGGCTGAACCATGGGCGTTACTGTGGATCAGTAATAAGTTAGGAATGTTGGGCAAGAAAATAGACTCACAGGCTCCTTCAGTTTTACTGACTTGTCAAACGCTGCTAAGTCAGACATTTGACGCCCAATATATCGCTTCTCAAGTGACAAGTATTGGCCACCCTTCTGTCCGTACGGAAATATCACCCCTTCTCCTGTTCAAAGCTCTCACAAAAAGTATTGAGCACTCAATAAACGTCAAAATACCGCATTCAGTCAGTTAACAATATTTGTATCACAAACCCTATTCATCAAAACCAAGAAATCAAGGAACTGAAATGTTTTGTATGCCTTCCAGTTTAACCAGTTATTTTTCAATATTGACCACAATTCCTTCGAAATCTGAAGATGTTTTTGAGAAACTTCAAATAATACAGCAATTTGTCAATACATACTGTCATAAAACAAGAACAAGAAGAATCCAAAATGGTAAAAAATGAGGGATTTCTGAATTCCTGGTCTCCCAGTCAGTCATTCTGTCTCTCTCTCCACACATGAAGCAGGATGGAGGAGCTGCTGTCATCTGGTTTCAATGATTAGGAAACTCTCTGTTTGGTGAACTTGTTGAAGGGCTCTCCAGCATAAACCCCTCTCTCTCTCTCTCTCTCTCTCTCTCTCTCTCTCTCTCTCTCTCTCTCCCCCCCATCTCTTCCTGTCTCCCTGACTCGCTCTCTGTATCTCCCTCCCTCTCAGTCTCTCTCTCTCTTTTGTCTCTCTCTCGTCCATCTTTCTCTTTCTCTCCGCCACTCTATTTTTCTCTCTCTCTCTGTCTGTCTCTTTTTCTCCATCCCTCTCTCCCCGTCAATCCCTCTCTCTCTCTCTCTCTTCTCTCTCCCCACCCCCCTTTCTCTCGCTCTCTTTCTCCTCTTTCTCCCCTTGACTAAATAAACAGGAAAGAGAGCCTTGTAACCAGAGCTTCACACACAGGGCCAGTAAGACTGGGGCTGTGGCAGGCCAAGGGTTCAAGCAGCACACACATATTCACTGCTCCTCCATCTTCCATCCTCCATCCCACCATGCTACTCCTGCCACAGAGCGTGTCTGTAAGCAGCTTTGCATGTCTGTGAGCAGGTCACTGACAGTATTTTCTTCATGGTCTTTCTAAACCTTAAACTCACTTAGTTAAGCTGACTGACTGACAGCCATGAAAACCACAAAGATTAAGAAGTAAGGACTGACTGACTGATGTACTGACTGCAGAACATGCAATATAATAATTCTGAATAGAAAAAAACGTGCATAAAGCACCACTGAGCAAAATCCACACGAGATTGATTAGGATAAATATTATTTTACACTCAACAGTAGTTTCCTCTAGCGCTAGCTCAGCTTCTGGTTAGCACTGTACTGACTTGTGATTGGCTGGCTGGGGTTCTCGTGGAGTCGCCCTCGGATGATCAGAACCCGTTGGGCTAAATGCCACGATAGTTCTCTGTGGGATCTGGGAAAGGGTGTGTGTGTGTATGTTTGGGAAAGTGTGTGTAGAGGGGAGGGGAAACTGAATCATGTATGGTTTCTGGACAATGAAGTTACTGTTTTAATCTCTCCAAAACCATATGAGGGCACTCTTTCTTTTTGCCATGTCCAAACACAGGGTCTGTCCTGTCATCACCTTGTCCATGGCCACTGAAACACAGGCTTAATTGAAATACGTTTTCTAAGGACTCAAGGAATCTGTTGCCGGAAAACAAAAACAAAAGTCATACATTTAGAGAATAATAAATAATCTGTAATGCTACAGTGTCTCTCTTACTGCATTGTGGTTCAGGCTCAATTTACTGGTTGTCTTTACTTCAACCCTACAAATGGTCTAACAGTCACCCCCAGGCTCCATATTAAACCTTTTGGTTTTGTCCTCGTTTTTTCTTGGCTCATAGAAATTCTATTTCAGTTCTGAGAATGATGGAGGAGTGGATGAGAGAGAAATAAAGTGATAGAGAGAGAGAAGGAGGGAGAAAAAGGCATGGAGGGTACCCAGCTGTGCTCTACCCCCTATGTGGGGTGTGTGGGTGTGCATGCGTCCCCCTCACAGACAATAACAGAGGCTTTGTGTAGTTCTGCCAGGTCATGGGTCAAGGTGGCTGAGGCAGAGAGAGGCAGACATATTTATATGGTGGTATGGAGGGGAGGAAGGCTACGGCTGAGAGACTGACTGGAGGGCCAGTGTGTGTGTCTGTGTGTGTGTGTCACGATCGTTGAGAGACGGGTCAGACCAAGGTGCAGCGTGGTATGCAAACATGTTTATTAATAATAAACACAAAACAACGTAACGTGAAGTCCACGGCTATACACAATACAAGCCTAACACAGGAACAAGATCCCACAAACATAGTAGGCAACTGGGCTATCTAAGTATGATCCCCAATCAGAGACAACGAGCGACAGCTGCCTCTGATTGGGAACCATACCTGGCCAAGCATAGAAATACAACCTAGAACTGCAACATAGAAATAATAACATAGAACTTCCACACCCTGACTCAACTAACAAGAGTTCTATACGTCAGGGCGTGACAGTACCCCCCCAAAGGTGCGGACTCCGACCGCACAAACCTGACATAACAGGGTAGGGTTCGGGTGTGACGACCTCTCCCTCTCTGCCACCCCGTTGCACCCCTGGTCTGGTCTGGACCTCGACACGATGCTTCCCCTCTCCTTCCTCCCACCTTCCAGAGAGGGGAAGCATCGTGTCGAGGTCCAGACCAGAACCTGGAGAGGGGCTGATGTCTGGGCCTGGATCGGCAATCCTCCCGCGATGCACCAAGCCCTGTCTGGACCCTGGTGTGGGAGGCCCCGACCCTGGAGAGGGGCTGACGTCTGGGCTTGGAGTGGAGCCGCTGACCGGAGCTGGACTGGGCACCGGTGGAGCGGACTGCTCTGGCTCCGGAGTGGAGCCGCTGACCGGAGCTGGACTGGGCACCGGTGGAGCGGACTGCTCTGGCTCCGGAGTGGAGCCGCTGACCGGAGCTGGACTGGGCACCGGTGGAGCGGACTGCTCTGGCTCCGGAGTGGAACCGCTGACCGGAGCTGGACTGGGCACCGGTGGAGCGGACTGCTCGGGCTCCGGAGTGGAGCCGCTGACCGGAGCTGGACTGGACACTGGTGGAGTGGACTGCTCTGGCTCCGGAGTTGAACCGCTGACCGGTGCTGAACCAGGCACCGGTGGAACGGGCATGGGCAGTGCCGGACTGGGAACACGCACCACTGCCTTGGTGCGAGGAGCAGGCACGGGCCGGGCTGGACTGGGAACACGCACCACTGGTCTGGTGCGAGGAGCAGGAACAGGCCGGACCGGACTGGAGACACGCACCACAGGTCTGGTTCGAGGAGCAGGAACGGGCCGGGCCGGACTGGGAACACGCACCACAGGTCTGGTGCGAGGAGCAGGAACGGGCCGGGCTGGGCTGGGGACACGCACCACTGGCCTGGTGCGGGGAGCAGGTACGGGGCGTACCGGGCTGGCGACATGCACCACTGGTTTGGTGCGAGGAGCAGGGACGGGCCGTACTGGACTGGGAACACGCACCACTGGCTTGGTGCGGGGAGCAGGTATGGGGCGTACCGGGCTGGCGACACGCACCACTGGTTTGGTGCGAGGAGCAGGGACGGGCCGTACTGGACTGGGAACCGGCGCTGGAGGTCTACGACTGTACCAGTCCTTTACTCTCCGCGCCCAGTCCTTCTCCAGTGAGGACTCCTCCCTGAGCCCCCACGAGTGCAGTGGTCGGGGCTCTTCTATATCGATCCCCGACCACCCTTTTAGCCCCCCCAAAAAATTATCTTGGGGCTGTCTCGCGGGCTTCCTCCTCGGCCGACGCCTTCTGTGTTCCTCTCCTGCCTGGGCCTCCTCCTTCGCCCAGGGTCCTTTTCCTGCCAAAATCTCCTCCCATGTCCAAAAACTCTTCCCCACCTGTGTCCAGGGTGTCTGCTGCTCCTGGGCACGCTGCTTGGTCCATTTTTGGTGGGATCTTCTGTCACGATCGTTGATGAGAGACGGGTCAGACCAAAGTGCAGCGTGGTATGCGAACATGTTTATTAATAATAAACACAAAACAACGTAATGTGAAGTCCACGGCTATACACAATACAAGCCTAACACAGGAACAAGATCCCACAAACATAGTAGGCACCTAAGTATGATCCCCAATCAGAGACAACGAGCGACAGCTGCCTCTGATTGGGAACCATATCTGGCCAATCATAGAAATACAACCTAGAACTGCAACATAGAAATAATAACATAGAACTTCCACACCCTGACTCAACTAACAAGAGTTCTATACATCAGGGCGTGACAGTGTGTGCGTGTGTGTGTGTGTTGAGAGAGTGGAGGAGTTTGCATTCTAACATTCTGGGACTACTGAGGCTAATGGGGGCAAACTCCTTGACCCACCTACACCTTTCTTCTTCTACCTTTATTACCATCCTCTGTCTATAGGCTACATTCCATCCATCCACACCGCCTCTGCCACCCTCCACTGTTTTATCGTCATTCCACTGCCTGTTTCCCATCAACTCTGCTCTCTCACCCTGGCCCTTTCTCTCCCATCCTGCATCCCTCTCTCCCTGCGCTCACTGCTCTCTTCTTATCAGTGTCGTCTGCAGCCCCCCTGGTCAGTCTAATTTGCTGTCTGTCAGTGGCTGTGTGTGTGTGTGTGTTTCTGTGTGTGTGTCTGTCAATGGCTGCGTAATTGGAGACGTTTAGGAGGTCATGTGTGACGGACCAGGAACCCTAGCTTCCCATGCCTGTACCACCCCAGAGCCATGTCGGAATAATCTCATCTCATAGTATATAGAGAGGCATACGTAACCTAGCAAATTATTAGTCATACGCAACCTCGTGAAATCCTAGGCATTAGGCACACATAACCTACATAGTGAATTATGATAATTATTACGCATTAGGCATTAACAACCTAGTGATATTTTACACAGAACACTTTAGGAGTCATGTTATTATAAAACTCACACATCTTCGGTTGGACTTCAGAATAGATTTAGGAGGTCACTAATAATACAGTGTATAATGTAAGTCCATCCAATAAATACCGGTCATGATCTCTGTCAAACCTTTATAATTAGATTCATTCACTTCATGATAAATCCTGACATGCCTTGACATGTTTATCTTGACGGAGATTGGTTATTGTCAGCTTTGAGTGGTCAGGACTCCCCCACTTTGTTTTTGTGTTCAGAACTTGTGTTGTGTTGGGTTTCAGATGATGTTTGAGATAGCATTTTGCACAGATGTAATTGTTAAGGCTGGGGAGAGTCTTACCCTTGAGTTGCATGCATTGTGTCAGATGTAATTATTTTGATGGGGTTTACCCCGTTTAGCATCTCATGTTGCTGTGGAAAATAGCAGAGAACGGAAGACAGTGTAAATCGACAACAGACAGCAACATGAGGTACATTTGAACACATTTGTGAAACTTCAATGCAAAATAACCATCAGAATCTCCCAACTGCTATTGTTAGCTAAGTGGCAGTCTGAAATGGCACCATAAAGTGCTCTTACTCAGGCCAAAAGTTGTCAGAGGGAGGGAGGGAGAGAGAGAGAGAGAACTACCTGGTGTGTGTGAGTGAATGGAGAGAGTCATGAGACCAGAGCAGAGGTGATATAACAATGGAGGTTTGTTGTTCTGTCTGAGCTGGGTTCACAGAGAGGGGTCACGGAAACCAGCCGTGCTTTTGGAAATAAATCATTTATCACCTGGTGATTCACTGGGGTAGAGTTACTAGTAAAAGAGAGCGAGGAGGAGAGAGAAAAATATCATAGATGATAAGGGAGGAAGCGATAATTGAAGTATAATTGAAACATATACAGTACTGTATTTTACGTTAAAAGATAAAGTATACAAACATGGTACATTGTGGAATAATGTCTTTAAAATAAAATAATTTGTACCTCCCTGTAAAATATCCTGATGGAGATCGACTGAGACCGTAACGTTGGTTAAAAGATCCATTACATTTTTGGAAGCATCAAGATTGGAACTGGTTCAGGGAACAGAACCGAAAACTGGAAAATAAAGAAATGTTTTGAGGAACAGAATCAGAATCTGGAACGAAAGTGATCTATACTGTTCCGGAACAGAACTGCTATTTTTAAAAGCATGGGAAGCAGTTAGTAACAGTCTTTTACGTTCCGGGCATTTTTTTCCAGTCCCACAAAAAACGCAACAAAGCGCCTATGCAAAGCCCTCACTCTCTCACTCAGAAACGTATTCCAGTGTCTGCCCGCCAGCTGAAAATATTTGCCTGTGTGTATGTAGGCTAACTGGCCCTCCCCCTCCAAAGCATACTAGCCTACTGATGTTACAAGCGGGATTCAGAAATTAGGAAGAGAGATTTTTTATTTGAGAAGAATGGATTAACTTTTTCAAGGCTAGTTAAGGAGACTATAGTTATTATGTTTCACATTGGATTTATTAACTACAAAAAGGTAAGACGTGTTTTTATTTTAATTCTGTTGCTGCTCTGCACACACAAGCTTGTTAGCTAGCGCTAGCTAGCTCTGGTCTAACACTAAGCCAACTCTCGGATGTTCAAAGACATTCAAAGTTACTTCATAGATCCTCTCCTCCGTAGGTATAATTCTGTGGGCCTAATTCATGTCATCATAACAAGATGCCCAGCGCTTCAAGCCAAGCCTCTTCCTCCACCCTCTCTCGCTTTCTCCCCACCTGCAAAATTTCAGTCGCATCTCGTGCCTTAGACTTGTCTGTCCAATGCATGTAAAAAACTCAGTTCAGAACTTTATTTTGCTGGTCAGAAAAAATAATGGTTCTGTTCAGAACAAAATGATTGGACAATAATTTTGGTTCCAACCCCTGCTTATAATAATACAAATAATAATAACTTTATTTGTATAGCGCTTTTCAATACAAGCAACAAAGTGCTTCACATAATAAAATAATCAGATAAAATAAAAGTACTAACAACGAAACAAAAACAAGAGAGAGGAGAAAAAAAAACATAGCTAATTAAAATCATACATTGGAATCATCTTTATAACATTTTGTCTTCAGCAGGGATATATAAAGAGGCACTGAATCTGCAAGCCTGATCTCTTCTGGCAGACCGTTCCAAAGTCCAGGGGCCCTAATGGCAAATGCCTGGTCTCTTTTCATTTTCAACCTAGACTTTGGAATGGTCAACTGTGCCCTGCCAGAGGATCTTAGGCTATGTCCTGGCTCGTAGGGAGATGAAAGATCAGAGATATAGGATGTAACTAAACCAAGCCTTACAAGTGATTCATAAATGTTTTAATCTATTTTAAAAGTGACTGGTAGCCAATGTAGAGAAGCTAAAATAGGTGTGATATGGTTACATTTCCTGGAAGAGTGAAGGAAAAGGAGCCAACCAAGTGCTCAGCATATGTGGGAACTCCTTCAAGACTGTTGGAAAAGCATTCCAGGTGAAGCTGGTTGAGAGAATGCCAAGAGTATACACAGCTGTCATCAAGGCAAAGAGTGGCTATTTGAAGAATCTCAAATATAAAATATATTTTGATTTGTTTAACACTTTTTTGGTTACTACATGGTTCCATATGTGTTATTTCATAGTTTTAATGTCTTCACTATTATTCTACAATGTAAAAAATTGTAAAAAATTAAGAAAAACCCTTGAATGAATAGGTGTGTCCAAACTTTTGACTGGTAGTGTATGTTTTAGAATGTAATGCCACACTGATCCACCTATTTGATGAGCCTTCATTTACAACTGGATTAAACTGGAATTTATGAAATCAAGATAGTTGTTCATGCCAGCAACGCTATACACACCTGCATTTCTCAGCTTTGAACAGGTGTATTCAAACCAATGTCCTGTAATGAGGCAGGATACTTATGCTGGAAACATACACTGAGTACACAGCAATAAGTACACCTTCCTAATATTGAGTTAGGAACAGCCTCAGTTCGTCGCGGTATGGACTCTACAAAGCGTTCCACAGGGATGCTGGCCCATGTTGACTCCAATGCTTCTCACAGTTGTGTCAAGTTGGCTGGATGTCCTTTGAGTGGTGGATCATTCTTGATACACACGGGAAACTGTTGAGTGTGAAAAACCCAGCAGCATTGCAAACCGGTGCGCCTGGCCCCTACTACCATACCCCGTTCAAAAGCACTTTTGTTTTGCCCATTCACCCTCTGAATGGCACACATACACGATCCATGTCTCACTTGTCTCAAGGCTTAAAATTCCTTAGTTAACCTGTCTCCCCCTTCATCTACACTGATTGAAGTGGATTTAACAAGTGACATCAATAAAGGATCATAGCTTTCACCTGGATTCACCTGGTCACTCTATGTCATGGAAAGAGCAGATGTTCTTAATGTTTTGTACACTCAGTGTATATTCATATCAGGTATATTTCACTGACATAATGGTTTTGATGTTAAAACTATGTTTTTATTGGTCTATCTCAGGCAATAAAGCATTAGACAACCCTAACCCTAGCTTCATGTCCACCTCCCAGTTCAACCATAACCCAAAACATGGCTTTATTCTAAGTGTAACAGTATATTAGTTAGGTGTGCACATTGGAACAAAGGACACATTTTTGGACTGGTGGTCTCAACATGTAAGACAGTGATGGCCCGACCACAACTCACTCCCTATATCAACATGAAGGGACACTCCCATTGCATCCTAGTTCAGATGTCAGTGAAAGAGCTTGGTGGAAAACACAGACACACTTCTGCTACTTGCCCAGACAATTTGCAGAGACACCTCCCCCCTCCCCCAAAAAAGGAAAAAGGACGGAATGGAGGAATTGAAAGCGTATCAAAGTGAGGTTGTCTGCATCGTTTTCACCAGCGATGACAAGGCTTGATAATTGCCAGCAGATGTCATCTGTTGTGTGTGTGTGTGTTGCAGAGGGGGGCATGGGTGTGCTTACTCATGTCTTCCCTGGCCGTCACGTGTGTCATGTCCACGGGGGTGATGACGGGGGTGTTGGGGGGTCCGGTGGGTTAGGGGGGCTGGAGTCCGATTCCTGGGTTGGGGTGGTTCTCTCTGAGGTGTCCTAGTGACATGGCGGCAGGTAGTTTAGTGGTTAAGAGCGTTGTGCCAGTAACCGAAAGGTCGCTGGTTCTAATCCCTGAGCCGACTAGGTAAAAAATCTGTTGATGGGCCCTTGAGCAAGGCACTTAACCCTAATTGCTCCTGTAAGTCGCTCTGGATAAGAGCGTCTGATAAATGACAAAAATAAAAAAAGAATACCTTGTAAGGCCGTCTAGCCGACAGACAGATCAGTGCGCACCGAGCGGCTACCTGTCAGAATCATCAACCTGGCCTCTGAGAGAGAGCATTTTACTGTGCGCTGACCATGGAGACTGGAGTTCACTGACGGGGGGTGACCACCCACCACCCCCACTGACAGTGCGGATCACAAAGAGCCCATCTCTAACTAACTTCTAACTCTCTTTCTCTCACAGAGCACTTATTGAAAAGCAACAAGGCTGTAGCAAGTAGAAACAACAACAGCAACAGCAGTGCGGTAGTACTGTACTGCTGGTCAATGACTCTCCCTCTCTCGGCCTCCTCAGAGAGAGTGTTGCATCATGGGTTGTAACTCCCTGTGTGTTGCTTGTGAGCCATTTTCCCCATCCACAGGGTAGTATATCCTGCTCCTGCCCTGCCTGGCCCAGACCAGCTCTTAAATTCCAGCACTCGGCAGTATTGGATTACGAGCTCGTAGTGGGAAAAGTAAATACCTGCTTTATTGCGGCTCATCCATTTGGTTTATGTCTTATTAAATTATGGAGCAGGAAGGCCAATAACAGGTATGTCAGACATGTCCCCCCCTCCAAGTTTATATTGTTTTCAGTTCAAAATGCTGGGAGGACTTGTTTTCACTAAGCGTGTGTGTTGTTTTTCCCTGAGGACCAACACTAGGTAGGTCAGTAAGCTATAGGGAGAGTCTGTCTCTGTCTACCTAAACACTCTCAAACCCGAATGACCCCACATCTAGAAGCCGCTTCATCCAATAAAAAAAGAGGGTCTGTGTGTGGGGGGACATTCTACTTTACTGAAATCAGTTAATAGTTTCTTTACTTATTTGTACGCAAGGCTTTCAAGTGATTTTTTAGCCTTTTCACTTTCTATGATTTGAAAATGACAAATGAATACACAAGTGTGAAATTGTCAGGCTCCCTTGAGGCTTAATAACAGTGGAAATACAACCTCAAACATCCTTTGTGTACAATTTGTGCACATAGCTGCCTAATAAGTTACCCTTGAAAACATGTTAAGCTGAAACAAATATGAACATGCTGAACTGCAGAATAAGTCAGCAATAAAGAAGTGCATTTCTAAAAATCATTCCAAAATAACTTGACGCCATAATGAATGTTCCTGTGTTTCCTCTTCACGCTAAAGGTGCTAGGTAGGATGCTGAGATAGACAGATATATAGGTCATGACGGCTGTCTGCCCCGCATGGGACGTTTAACGAAACACCTTATCTATGGGCAGCCGACTGATATCTGTGGTGATATCTGATGGTTATCTGCTCGTACCTGTACATTCACTGTAGAGCTGAGGGCTCTGTAGGCTACTAGAAGAGTAAATTAAGAGTTTATTTCCAAAACGCTGTATATCCATTTTCAGAAATGTTGGTAAATTAGCCTTTATTGTTTAAAGATCTTATGTAAGAGATGCATGTGTTTTTTCACTATCTAATCATGGCATGGGCTTGTTCAATGACTGACACATATTTATTTGAAATCTATCACTTACTGGTTTCATTTCAGAGAGACAAATAATCATGTTTATTTTGCAAAACACTATATATCCGCCACACTCTCAGAGAAATAAGTAGTACTGCTAGGTTTTTACACATTCAAATGTAACAAATAACATTTTTTTTTATAAAGAAATGTACAAATGATACATTTGTGACATCAATATTTAAAAAAATACAGTAATATGAGATCTGTGTGTAAAACATTTACATTTGGCATTTTAGTAATTTAGCAGATGCTCTTATCCAGAGCGACTTACAGTTAATGCATTCATCTTAAGATAGCTAGGTGAGACAAATCCGTATCACAGTCAAATATGCAGTATACGGGGAGCAAAAGAAAGAAGTATATATAGAGTCATATTTCGTCCACATGCTTCCACAGGTCTGACCTCCTCAATGTATCAATGTTGTAATTAAAACTACATTTCATGTCTCAGTGGCTTTCTCCATAATATTTACTCTTGTGTCGCTGCAGTTGAAGAGAATTCTCCCCGTATATGATATCAGGACAGGATGAATTCAAATAAACATCCAGTTGGAGGTAACAGGTTTAAGATGTCACAATCAGACACACATCCATCATGGCTGCCGCCAATAGGCCAGCGTGTCGCCGTGGGTTACCAATAACAGGAAACCAGGAAGGGGGGATACATCAGTGAAATTACACTGCGTGTACAGAGGCTGCGTCACTCCTCACTCAGACATGGGAATAATTAGCCAAACAGTAAATATAGTGAAATAAAATAATATACAAACGGTAACACTGAGACAGATGTACATCAAGACAGTTCCAGTTGCTGGTAACTTTGGGAGTGAAGTGCAGTGTACTATAGGTGTCACACCCTGGCTCTGGGACTCTATTTGTTGAGCCAGGGTGTGTTTATTCTATGTGTTATATGTCTATGTTGGGGGTTCTAGGTTGTCTGTTTCTATGTTTGCCTGTGTAACTCCCAATCAGAGGCAACGAGTGTCAGCTGTCGGCTGGTTGTCTCTGATTGGGAGCCATATTTAACTGTCTGTGTTTCACTTTGTGTTTGTGGGTTTTTGTTCCGTGTTCGGTCATTGTCACCGTGGACTTCACGAGTCGTGTTTTTGTTTTGTAACTTTAACTAATTAAAGTCATGTTTGTTTCACACGCTGCGCCTTGGTCTACTCACTCCTACGACGATCGTGACAGAAAAACCCACCATAAAAGGACCAAGCAGCGTGTCCAGGAGCAGGCAGACTGGACATGGGAGGAAGCGCCAGGAAAGGAGATGGAGAGGCTGGCGATGGCCCAGGTGGGCAAATCGTGGTCCTGGGAGGACATGCTCGGGGGCAAGGGACCTTGAGGTAGGATTAAGGCCCTGGCGAGAGAGGAGCAGCGGCGTCAGCAGTGCCATCGTCGGACGGACGAGAGGCACCCCCAATAATTTTTTAGGGGGGGGCACACGGCATGGGCGACTGGGCAGCAGGAGGCTGCCACAGGGGCGAAATGGGAGACGAGGAGAGAAGGCCACCGGGTTACGGGAGCCATTGGCGAGAGGAGGGAAGGAAGTTGTAGAGGCACGGCGAGAGGTACTGAGGTGTATTGCCAGTCCGGTCCGGCCCGTTCCTGATCCCCGTTTAAGGCCAGTGGTGTGTGTTCCCAGTACGGTCCGGCCTGTTCCTGCTCCACGCACCAAGCCTACGGTGTGCGTCGCCAGCCCAGTCCGGCCTGTCCCTGCTCCCCGCACCAAGCCTACGGTGTGCGTCGACAGCCCTGCCCGGCCTGTTCCTGCTCCACGCACCAAGCCTACGGTGTGCGTCGCCAGCCCTGTCCGGCCTGTCCCTGCTCCACGCACCAAACCTACGGTGTGCGTCGCCAGCCCAGCCCGGCCTGTTGCTGCTCCACGCACCAAGCCTACGGTGTGCGTCGTCAGCCCAGCCCGGCCTGTCCCTGCTCCACGCACCAAGCCTACGGTGTGCGTCGCCAGCCCTGTCCGGCCTGTCCCTGCTCCACGCACCAAGCCTACGGTGTGCGTCGCCAGCCCTGTCCGGCCTGTCCCTGCTCCACGCACCAAGCCTACGGTGTGCGTCGTCAGCCCTGCCCGGCCTGTCCCTGCTCCACGCACCAAGCCTACGGGGTGCGTCGCCAGCCCTGTCCGGCCTGTCCCTGCTCCACGCACCAAGCCTACGGTGTGCGTCGACAGCCCTGTCCGGCCTGTCCCTGCTCCACGCACCAAGCCTACGGTGTGCGTCGTCAGCCCAGCCCGGCCTGTCCCTGCTCCACGCACCAAGCCTACGGTGTGCGTCGCCAGCCCTGCCCGGCCTGTTCCTGCTCCACGCACCAAGCCTACAGTGTGCGTCGCCAGCCCTGTCCGGCCTGTCCCTGCTCCACGCACCAAACCTACGGTGTGCGTCGCCAGCCCAGCCCGGCCTGTTCCTGCTCCACGCACCAAGCCTACGGTGTGCGTCGTCAGCCCAGCCCGGCCTGTCCCTGCTCCACGCACCAAGCCTACGGTGTGCGTCGCCAGCCCTGCCCGGCCTGTCCCTGCTCCACGCACCAAGCCTACGGTGTGCGTCGTCAGCCCAGCCCGGCCTGTCCCTGCTCCACGCACCAAGCCTACGGGGTGCGTCGCCAGCCCTGTCCGGCCTGTCCCTGCTCCACGCACCAAGCCTACGGTGTGCGTCGTCAGCCCAGTCCGGCCTGTCCCTGCTCCACGCACCAAGCCTACGGTGTGCGTCGTCAGCCCAGCCCGGCCTGTCCCTGCTCCACGCACCAAGCCTACGGGGTGCGTCGCCAGCCCGGCCCGGCCTGTCCCTGCTCCACGCACCAAGTCTACGGTGCGAGTCGCCAGCCCGGTCCGGCCTGTTCCTGCCACTCGCACCAAGTCTACGGTGCGCGTCGCCAGCCCGGCCCGGCCCGTTCCTGCCATTCGCACCAAGCCAGGGGTGCGAGTCGTCAGTCCGGCACAACCCGTGCCTGGGTCATCGGTGCCAATTCAGGTACCGCTCTACTGTTCCACTAAGGAGCTGAAGCCTACCGCTCCTGCTACGTCCAGTCCAGCTCCAGCCAGCGGGGCCAGACCGGACCAGGGGCGCTATGGGGGGTTTGTTGGAGGGTGGTGGGCAAGACCGGAGCCGGAGCCGCCGCCGAGGAGGAATGCCCACCCAGCCCTCCCCTGTTTTGCTCGTATTTAGGCGCGGTCGCAGTCCGCGCCTTTAGGGGGGGGTACTGTCACACCCTGGCTCTGGGACTCTATTTGTTGAGCCAGGGTGTGTTTATTCTATGTGTTATATGTCTATGTTGGGGGTTCTAGGTTGTCTGTTTCTATGTTTGCCTGTGTAACTCCCAATCAGAGGCAACGAGTGTCAGCTGTCGGCTGGTTGTCTCTGATTGGGAGCCATATTTAACTGTCTGTGTTTCACTTTGTGTTTGTGGGTTTTTGTTCGGTCATTGTCACCGTGGACTTCACGAGTCGTGTTTTTGTTTTGTAACTTTAACTAATTAAAGTCATGTTTGTTTCACACGCTGCGCCTTGGTCTACTCACTCCTACGACGATCGTGACAATAGGCCTAGTTTCCCCTGCTGCTGTTGAATTACAGGACTATACAGTCTGGCTGTGTCCCAAATAGCACCCTATTCCCTATATAGTGCACTATGTTTCACCAGATCCCTATGGTCCCTGGTCAACAGCAGAGCACTATGTAGGGAATATGGTGCTATTTGGGACGCAAACTATGTATCAGCTAGCTACTGAGCCCCTTCACTACTACGATCCCCTGTGAGTTAGACAGGAGTTACTGCCAGTCAGAGAAGGTCACTCAGTCTGTTGTTCTTCTCTTCCTGCGAGTCATATTTTTACAGTTTGAATTATCTGACTGATTAAAAGTCTCCAAATCTCCTCAGATGTTTTTATCTGCAGTCCGTTGGGAGTGAGGAGAACCTAATGTGGTGAGTAGTTCCTCCTCCTCCTCCCCATCCTCCTCCTCCTCTTCATCCTCCTCCTCCTTCACCTCTCTCTCTAATGGCTGTATGTCCCACAGAGTGTAAACATGTCAGGCCAGAGGCCAGCAGAGCAGCAGAGCAGCAGACACCCCCGCCTCTTATCACCCCAGGAGTGATATTATCATGTCACTGTGACCACGGCAACAGCCATTGCTCTTCGAGAACAGAGGGAGGAGAGGAGGAGAGGCGGGGAGGAGAGAGTAGGAGGCGGAGGCGGAGGCGGAGGTGAGTAGTGTGGTCTCATCTGGTAAGGGACCAAGAAGAAATAGGAGCGATAACACTGACAAACTTTTACTGACCTTCAGAGATTCTTGTGGAAAGAATATGCTCCAAAAAGTGATATAGTACTTTATGCCGTGAACAGTAAACAATATGACACTGTCTGCGGGAACACCTGCTAAAACATTGGAACATGTATCTTATTTTCTGTTCCAAGAAACTTGTCCAAACCAGTTTTTCACAGACAACTTGATATTGATAAGTTTGGTTGACAGCTTCGGAAATGTTCAGAACAAAACAGAGCTAAAATGTCAATAACCATCATCACTATTTATCCAACTAGATGTCCCAAATGGCACTCTGTTCTCTGTACTACATTTGACCAGAGCCCTATGGGCCCTAGTCAGAAGTAGTGCACCATAAAGGGAATAAGGTGCCATTTGGGACACAGCCTCTGTAGTCGGTAGAGAAAAAGGGCCCTGTGTCAGATGATGTATAGCTGACCGACGGAAAACCAACCAACCATCAAAACATTTCAATTTTGTCAAAGTTTTCTGACAGCCTAGGGCAACCAAAATAGATCTCCACAAAAAAATGAAAATTGTTGCTATGACAGCCTTTCCCTGGCCTGCTCACACAACATATAAATCCATGTGATTATGATCCATGTCTGGCCAGAGAAGCCCTGTGTGTTTCCCCTCGGCCCGTTTGACCAATAAGTTATCTGGATACAGTGGAGCCGAGGAGTGCACCTCAGGCCCAATACATCCAACCACATGTCTCAGGCATGAAGTCCCGCTGCACACAGCTCACACACGGCTCGCTCGCACACGGCCGGCCCACACACGGGCTTGGTCCTTAGCAGTGACTGGGGGGAGCGGCGGGGATAATCGCAGCCACATGCTCCAGACAGTTTTTACTGTAAATACACTTTCACACAGAAAACACACAGAGTGTGAGAACTTTTTCACTAGCACGTCTCAGGCACCCATCCTCTCTCTCTCTCCTCCCCCCAACTACCTTTATCTCCCCCTCCCTCCTTCTCCCACCTCCCTCTATCCCTCTCCTAGCTGCTCCCCATATGTGTAGGTTTGTGTCCTGGAGGGTTATGTAACTATTGGACCAGGTCAGGTCAGAGACCTATCTACTTACCTGGAACCATGGAACCATACCTAGCTACTCCCGGGAATTCTGGCAGCATGCAGCCTGCATGCAGCCTCAGATAGTAAACAGCCTGGCAAACAGGTCGTGACCTGCACACCGTACCATTACATGGCAGCACAGAAACTAGACAAACAAAAGTTGTAATGGGTCAGCACTCAAAAAGATATCTCATAAAGCTTACTTCATGTTTAGATTTTTCACTATTCTTTTCACTGCATCAGGGATAGCGTACAAACATATTTTTGAGTGCGGACCCATTACACCTTTTGTTTGTCTAAATTCGCGGGTTTTATGCACTAGCCAAGCTTCTGGTCCCCTTTTGATCAGCACAGAAACCATAAACTGTAACTTATATAATGTGTTACATTGAATTGTATGTTTATACAGTACATAATGCTAATGTAATGATCACATAACATGATTTTTCCAATGATGTAGTTGTGGATATAAAGTGAATCCCACAGGCATGTCCAAGCAAGAATGAATAATTTGCTAATTGTTTAACACATTTAGCATTTTCTGTAAAACATTAACATTCTGCTAATGACAGGACAGTAGCATCTCAGTCTAAAGGTGCTTACTCCGAAGATAAGCGGTTACCCAAACATAAACCATTTCTCCTTCAGTCCTCTTTCCTGTTCTTTCAGCTTCTGGGTAGTCTGGGTAAGACAAAGGAGCTAGTAGGAAAAACAATTCAAGTTATAAAAGATTCACGAAACAGTAGAAAACCTCTAAACCTTTAAGAGAATGGCATTCATTGTCATTCCTTCACCAAGGATGAATGTGTCATAAACTTGTTCAAGTATTCAACACTGTATCATTCAACATGCAGAAAACATGTCAATACTTCCCATCCATCCTGCACTTCTTGTCCTAGTCAGCAGCTGGTATGTAGAGAGACACTGAGAATCATCAATTCCATCTGTCAATGCCTCAACCCCTATCCTCTTCCTATCCTCTCCCTGTCAACAGCTGCCATGCGGACCTCTCTTCGCTGAGCCTGGACAGTCCCTTCCAAATAACATCATTATCACAAGTATTTTTTTAAACATTGTTAGTCACACAGACACACACATCACCATGCACACACGCACAACACCACCACCACCTTCACACAGCTGATATGATCTTTGACCTTAGGGACGTGTTGGAGAGAAGTTGGGGTGGGGGGGTTATGGGTAATGAGGGAGACGAGGGGAATTGTAGCTCATTTAGAGTTAGAGTGACCTGCTCGTTTATCACTGGTGACAAAGTGTAAAAGTCAGCTGGGGGGATAGAATTTACACTCAGGTCGTAAATCAAGACATGGCAGGGCCTCGAACACTCTCGCTCTACTCTCTGCTAATCTCTCTCCCCCCTTCTCTCCGTCCCTCTCAACTGCTCCGTCTCTCTCTATCCCATTGGCAAGGAGGAATCTAAACATATGCTACTCAACAACTGAGCTTGGTCTTTGCAGTTTACTACATGAAGAACACTGCACTTTGACTTGCTGAAGTTTTTCTCTTATTAAATGAGAGACATCTTTGTCTCTGGTAGCTTGTAGGGAGGAAGGCTGGGCTGAGATGTCTGAAAGTTCTCTAACCCTCTAACTCTCCCCCTCTCTTTTCCTCCCATCTACTCTTCTTTCTGGCACCCCTTCAGTAGAAGTAGGGAGGGAGAAGAGGCTGGGCTGAGAGGGAGAGAGTCTGGGCTGAGAGGGTGAGAGGCTGGGCTGAGAGGGAGAAGGGCTGAGAGGGAGAAAGGCTGGGCTGAGAGGGTGAGAGGCTGGGCTGAGAGGGAGAATGGCTGGGCTGAGAGGGAGAGGGGCTGAGAGGGTGAGAGGCTGGGCTGAGAGGAAGAACGGCTGGGCTGAGATGGAAAAAAGCTGGGCTGAGAGGGTGAGAGGCTGGGCTGAGAGGGAGAAGGGCTGAGAGGTTGAGAGGCTGGGCTGAGAGGGAGAAAGGCTGGGCTGAGAGGGAGAAAGGCTGGGCTGAGAGGGAGAACGGCTGGGCTGAGAGGGAGAACGGCTGGGCTGAGAGGGAGAACGGCTGGGCTGAGAGGGAGAACGGCTGGGCTGAGAGGGAGAGAGGCTGGGCTGAGAGGGTGAGAGGCTGGGCTGAGAGGGAGAAAGGCTGGGCTGAGAGGGAGAACGGCTGGGCTGAGAGGGAGAATGGCTGGGCAGCAAAGCACCCCCACAGCATGATGCTGCCACCCCTGTGATTCACGGTTGTGATGGTGTTCTTCGGCTTGCAAGCAACCCCCTTTTTCCTCCAAACATAACGATGGTCATTATGGCCAAACAGTTATATTTTTGTTTCATCAGACCAGAGGACATTTATCCAAAAAGTACGATCTTTGTCCCCATGTGCAGTTGCAAACCGTAGTCTGGCTTTTTTATGGCGGTTTTGGAGCAGTGGCTTCTTCCTTGCTGAGCGGCCTTTCAGGTTATGTCGATATAGGACTAGTTTTACTGTAGATATAGATACTTTTGTACCTGTTTCCTCCAGCATCTTCATAAGGTCCTTTGCTGTTGTTCTGGGATTGATTTGCACTTTTCGCACAAAGTACGTTCATCTCTAGGAGACAGAACGCGTCTCCTTCCTGAGCGGTATGACGGCTGCGTACTATTGTTTGTACAGATGAACGTGGTACGTTCAGGCGTTTGGAAATTGCTCCCAAGGATGAACCAGACTTGTGGAGGTCTACAAATGTTTTTCTGAGGTCTTGGCTGATTTCTTTTGATTTTCCCATGATGTCAAGCAAAGAGGCACTGAGTTTGAAGGTAGGCCTTGAAATACATCCACAGGTACACCTCCAATTGACTCAAATGATGTCAATTAGCCTATCAGAAGCTTCTAAAGCCATGACATCATTTTCTGGAATTTTCCAAGCTGTTTAAATGCACAGTCAACTTAGTGTATGTAAACTTCTGACCCACTGGAATTGTGATACAGTGAATTATAAGTGAAATAATCTGTCTGTAAACAATTGTTGGAAAAGTAGATGTCCTAACCAAAACTATAATTTGTTAACAAGAAATTTGTGGAGTGGTTGAAAAACGAGTTTTAATGACTCCAACCTAAGTGTATGTAAACATCCGACTTCAACTGATATATATATATATATATATATATATATATATATATATATATATATACACAACATATACAATATATATATAGTATATATATACAGTGTATATATATATATATACTGTATATATATACTATATATATATTGTATATGTGTGTATATATATATATATATATATATATATATATATATATACACAACATATACAATATATATATAGTATATATATACAGTGTATATATATATATATATATATATATATATATATATATATATATATATATATATATAAATATAGTGAGGGAAAAAAGTATTTGATCCCCTGCTGATTTTGTACGTTTGCCCACTGACAAAGAAATGATCAGTCTATAATTTTAATGGTAGGTTTATTTTAACAGTGAGAGACAGAATAACAACAAAGAAATCCAGAAAAACGCATGTCAAAAAGGTTATAAATTGATTTGCATTTTAATGAGGGAAATAAGTATTTGACCCCCTCTCAATCAGAAAGATTTCTGGCTCCCAGGTGTCTTTTATACAGGTAATGAGCTGAGATTAGGAGCACACTCTTAAAGGGAGTGCTCCTAATCTCAGTTTGTTACCTGTATAAAAGACACCTGTCCACAGAAGCAATCAATCAATCAGATTCCAAACTCTCCACCATGGCCAAGACCAAAGAGCTCTCCAAGGATGTCAGGGACAAGATTGTAGACCTACACAAGGCTGGAATGGGCTACAAGACCATTGCCAAGCAGCTTGGTGAGAAGGTGACAACAGTTGGTGCGATTATTCGCAAATGGAAGAAACACAAAATAACTGTCAATCTCCCTCGGCGTAGGGCTCCATGCAAGATCTCACCTCGTGGAGTTGCAATGATCATGAGAACGGTGAGGAATCAGCCCAGAACTACACGGGAGGATCTTGTCAATGATCTCAAGGCAGCTGGGACCATAGTTACCAAGAAAACAATTGGTAACACATTACGCCGTGAAGGACTGAAATCCTGCAGCGCCCGCAAGGTCCCCCTGCTCAAGAAAGCACATATACAGGGCCGTCTGAAGTTTGCCAATGAACATCTGAATGATTCAGAGGAAAACAGGGTGAAAGTGTTGTGGTCAGATGAGACCAAAATGGAGCTCTTTGGCATCAACTCAACTCGACCGTGTTTGGAGGAGGAGGAATGCTGCCTATGACCCCAAGAACACCATCCCACCGTCAAACATGGAGGTGGAAACATTATGGGGGTGTTTTTCTACTAAGGGGACAGGACAACTTCACTGCATCAAAGGGACGATGGACGGGGCCATGTACCGTCAAATCTTGGTTAAGAACCTCCTTCCCTCAGCCAGGGCATTGAAAATAGGTTGTGGATGGGTATTCCAGCATGACAATGACCCAAACAAAACACACGGCCAAGGCAACAAAGGAGTGGCTCATGAAGAAGCACATTAATGTCCTGGAGTGGCCTAGCCAGTCTCCAGACCTACATCCCATAGAAAATCTGTGGAGGGAGCTGAAGGTTCGAGTTGCCAAACGTCAGCCTCGAAACCTTAATGACTTGGAGAAGATCTGCAAAGAGGAGTGGAACAAAATCCCTCCTGAGATGTGTGCAAACCTGGTGGCCAACTACAAGAAACGTCTGACCTCTGTGATTGCCAACAAGGGTTTTGCCACCAAGTACTATGTCATGTTTTGCAGAGGGGTCAAATAATTATTTCCCTCATTAAAATGCAAATCAACTTATAACATTTTTGACATGCGTTTTTCTGGATTTTGTTGTTGTTATTCTGTCTCTCACTGTTCAAATAAACCTACCATTAAAATTATAGACTGATCATGTCTTTGTCAGTGGGCAAACGTACAAAATCAGCAGGGGATCAAATACATTTTTTCCCTCACTGTTATATATATATATATATATATATATATATATATATATATATATATATATATATATATATATATATATATATATATATATATACACTGTATACAGTGTGTATATATATATATACAGTGTATATATATATACAGTATATATATATATACAGTATATATATACACTGTATATATATATATATATATATATACAGTATATATATACAGTAAATATAATATACAGTGGGGAAAAAAGTATTTAGTCAGCCACCAATGTGTGCAAGTTCTCCCACTTAAAAAGATGAGAGAGGCCTGTAATTTTCATCATAGGTACACGTCAACTATGACAGACAAAATGAGGAAAAAAAATCCAGAAAATCACATTGTAGGATTTTTATGAATTTATTTGCAAATTATGGTGGAAAATAAGTATTTGGTCAATAACAAAAGTTTCTCAATACTTTGTTATATACCCTTTGTTGGCAATGACACAGGTCAAACGTTTTCTGTAAGTCTTCACAAGGTTTTCACACACTGTTGCTGGTATTTTGGCCCATTCCTCATGCAGATCTCCTCTAGAGCAGTGATGTTTTGGGGCTGTCGCTGGGCAACACGGACTTTCAACTCCCTCCAAAGATTTTCTATGGTGTTGAGATCTGGAGACTGGCTAGGCCACTCCAGGACCTTGAAATGCTTCTTACAAAGCCACTCCTTCGTTGCCCGGGCGGTGTGTTTGGGATCATTGTCATGCTGAAAGACCCAGCCACGTTTCATCTTCAATGCCCTTGCTGATGGAAGGAGGTTTTCACTCAAAATCACATGATACATGGCCCCATTCATTCTTTCCTTTACACGGATCAGTCGTCCTGGTCCCTTTGCAGAAAAACAGCCCCAAAGCATGATGTTTCCACCCCCATGCTTCACAGTAGGTATGGTGTTCTTTGGATGCAACTCAGCATTCTTTGTCCTCCAAACACGACAAGTTCTATTTTGGTTTCATCTGACCATATGACATATGACATTCTCCCAATCCTCTTCTGGATCATCCAAATGCACTCTAGCAAACTTCAGACGGGCCTGGACATGTACTGGCTTAAGCAGGGGGACACGTCTGCACTGCAGGATTTGAGTCCCTGGCGGCGTAGTGTGTTACTGATGGTAGGCTTTGTTACTTTGGTCCCAGCTCTCTGCAGGTCATTCACTAGGTCCCCCCGTGTGGTTCAGGGATTTTTGCTCACCATTCTTGTGATCATTTTGACCCCACGGGGTGAGATCTTGCGTGGAGCCCCCAGATCGAGGGAGATTATCAGTGGTCTTGTATGTCTTCCATTTCCTAATAATTGCTCCCACAGTTGATTTCTTCAAACCAAGCTGCTTACCTATTGCAGATTCAGTCTTCCCAGCCTGGTGCAGGTCTACGATTTTGTTTCTGGTGTCCTTTGTCAGCTCTTTGGTCTTGGCCATTGTGGAGTTTGGAGTGTGACTGTTTGAGGTTGTGGACAGGTGTCTTTTATACTGATAACAAGTTCAAACAGGTGCCATTAATACAGGTAACGAGTGGAGGACAGAGGAGCCTCTTAAATAAGAAGTTACAGGTCTGTGAGAGCCAGAAATCTTGCTTGTTTGTAGGTGACCAAATACTTATTTTCCACCACAATTTGCAAATAAATTCATTAAAAATCCTACAATGTGATTTTCAGGATTTTTATTTCTCAATTTGTCTGTCATAGTTGACGTGTACCTATGATGAAAATTACAGGCCTCTCTCATCTTTTTAAGTGGGAGAACTTGCACAAATGGTGGCTGACTAAATACTTTTTTTCCCCACTGTATATATATGCAGTATCTATACAGTGTATATATACTGTATATATATGCATATATACTGTATATATAGGTATTAAATATATATATCTATTCAAATATCTTGCATATCAAATCAAGTCACATTTTATTTGTCACATACACGTGTTTAGCAGATGTTATAGCGGGTGTTGTATGATTATTATTTTTAATTTTTATGTATGCACTCACTAATTGTAAGTCGCTCTGGATAAGAGCGTCTGCTAAATGACTAAAATGTAAAATGTAATGTAATGCTATGTAAATGTAGCGAAATGCTTGTGCTTCTAGCTCCGACAGTACAGTAATATCTAACAGGGGCGGTGTGTTCATTAGGGCGATATGGGCGACGCACTGCTTAACGGGAAAAGGAAGGGATTTTTTTTCTAATCAATTATATCACGGCAACAGTAGTTATCAGTAGTTATCAGTAGTTATCAGTGTTCTAATCTAGACGTCTGATCTGCCACTAAATGTCCAATCAGGCTAAAGTCGTGCTTCAAATGGCCCCGCCCGTTTTGGGGCGATTTCAGTCAGGTTGAAAATCGCCCCAGAAGTCTCTCATAGACTCTCATGTAAAACATTTTTTTTTTCAAATATCAGAGCTTTCAATACAATCTCTATGGGTTCCGGGAGGGCTTGCACTTACGCGCTTTCGTCATACGTAACATAACCATGAACATAACTAAGAAAAGAGCGGGTAGCAGCGTCAATCAATTCACGTACTCCTGTCAAGATGGCTAGCGTTCAGTGCAACTCGATTGTCTCTTTAAAATAAGTTCCTTTTTGTCAGCGAACAAATCAAGATAAATTGGCAACGAAACAATTAGGACCTCCCAGACCAAATTTAATAATTCAACAGGTTTCTACTAAAGGGGGAAAGTCCTACACCCGAGGATTTTCCAAAAATTGGTACGAACGAAAAACCTGGCTAGCAGGCTGCGATGTAGCTAATGCAGTCTTCTGCTACCCCTGCTTACTCTTTCACCCTGAAGGCGGCACGGCAGACAGCACCGCTTGGACAGCGACTGGTGTAATGGACATGCACCATCTTTCAGAAAAGATTAAGAAACATGAGCTGTCAAAGACCCACATGGATAGCTGTTTGAGATTGTCTGCTTTGGGGAGAGTGAACAGTGCCACTCAACTGGATGAGGGATACAGGCTAGCTGTCCGCCGCCACAACGATGAGGTTAGCAAGAACCGCCACATCCTCAGCCGGCTAATCCAGTGTGTGAAGTTTTGCGGAGTGTTTGAGTTAGCTTTGCGAAGCAAAGATGAAACTGAGGGCTCCACCAACCCTGGTATTTTTCTTGGACTTGTCAACTTTGTGGCACAATTAGATGAGGTGTTTGATGACCATCTTAAAAATGCTAAAGTTTAAGGGTACATCAAAGACCATTCAAAACGAGCTACTGGAGTGTATGCTAGCGGTCATGAGGGAACATATTGTGGAGGAGGTGAAGTCGGCGAACTTCGTAGCTATCCAAGCTGACGAGACCACGGACGTTTCTACACAGACACAGCTGGTGCTTGTGCTGAGGTACATAGATAGCAACCACAAAGTGCAGGAGCGCTTTTTTGAGTTCCTTCCCATCTCGGAATCAGCCTCAGTCTCAATCGCCAGTGTGCTTTTGGAGAGACTGAACGGTCTTTTTGCCGACGACGAGAAAGTCAAACTCATTGCGCAAGCTTACGATGGACGGGTTCATTGGGTTCATTTGACCAGCCCACCGTGAGAGAGGCATCTGGCTACGTGAGGATGCTACATGATGAAGATTTTATTTTTTTCCTGGGGCTTTTTTCACAAAATCATGCCCCACGTCGACATTCTGTACCA
Source organism: Coregonus clupeaformis (assembly GCF_020615455.1). Lineage (NCBI taxonomy): Eukaryota > Metazoa > Chordata > Actinopteri > Salmoniformes > Salmonidae > Coregonus > Coregonus clupeaformis. The sequence continues at coordinate 115,052 of NW_025534300.1, forward strand.
GAAGCTACAGAAGAAGGACATCGATGCTGTCTTCATCAAACGTGCCCTCGACAGCTTCACAAGCAGTGTGCAGGCCATAAGGTAAGATTAAACAATATCATTCGATCTTTCTCAAAGCAGGGCTTTATTTGAAAATGTATGCATGAAAGGAGACTGCATTTGTGTTTGAAATTACATTATTCTCATTATATATGGCCAGTGGTGTAATCTAGCTTATTTTATATACTATGTGTACTGTACAGTGGTGCTCATAAGTGTATGAACACATTCTAAAGTTGACTAAAAGAGGAATAAAAAAATAAAAAAATAATCTTTTGGAAATTGATACAGTGCACTGGCACTGTACCAGGTTCTCATGAGCTACAACCTCCAGGAGACGTTCTCTGAGACTGTGACTCTGTTGAACATCCTCATAACTACTCCCATGACAACAGCTGAAGCTGAGAGATGTTTCACAACTTTGACACGAGTTAAGACATTCCTGCGAAATTCAATGGGCCAGGAATGTCTGAATGCACTGGCCATGCTTTCCATGGAGAGGGAACTAGTCCTCAGCATGCCTGATTTTCAATGAGAAAGTCTTTGACCGCTTTGCTGCATTGAAAGAGAGAAGAGAACAGTTTCAGTACAAGTAATGTAGCCTCTCTCTCTCTTTGTCCCTCCCTGTCTGTCTCTTTAACACACACACGCCCAAATCAGTTCACAGTTGATGTTGTTTAAAATAGTTATTTTTCATTTAAAAAAAAGTAAAAAATAAAAAAAACATCTGTTCATGTTCATTTTTACAAATCTATACAATTGGCCAGAATATGGTTGTTCATATTTACAAATCTATACAATTGGCCAGAATATGGTTGTTCATTTTTACAAAGCCATACAGATAGCTGTGTTTACCTTTTCTAGAAATTATTTTCAAATTCTGTTTTCAGGCAAAATGTCTATCACTGTTCATTTTCACAAATCTATACAAGAGGGCAGAATATGGAAGTCTATAAAAATTTCTTATTACCAATAACTTGCATCAATGTTTTCAGTAGCCTCTATCAAAAGCTCCTGCTTGCTTGTTGTGAATTATGCTCAGGTGCACATATTTCCAATTCAACCATGAGGCCTTTTTGAAGCAAGTAATGTGTATATCAGTATTGAATAATATGCTGCCCCTGTCTTCATGTTGTTGCTGGACATATCTTTTTAAAATGTGTGTAGGTCACCTAAATCATCAGGAGAATTTTTTCAGGAGCCGCCACTGATATCTAACCATTTCACAACATATACCCAATACACACAAAACTAGTAAGGAATGGGATTTAAGAATATATACATACAGTGGGGAAAAAAAGTATTTAGTCAGCCACCAATTGTGCAAGTTCTCCCACTTAAAAAGATGAGAGAGGCCTGTAATTTTCATCATAGGTACACGTCAACTATGACAGACAAATTGAGAAAAAAAAAATCCAGAAAATCACATTGTAGGATTTTTAATGAATTTATTTGCAAATTATGGTGGAAAATAAGTATTTGGTCAATAACAAACGTTTCTCAATACTTTGTTATATACCCTTTGTTGGCAATGACACAGGTCAAACATTTTCTGTAAGTCTTCACAAGGTTTTCACTCACTGTTGCTGGTATTTTTGGCCCATTCCTCCATGCAGATCTCCTCTAGAGCAGTGATGTTTTGGGGCTGTCGCTGGGCAACACAGACTTTCAACTCCCTCCAAAGATTTTCTATGGGGTTGAGATCTGGAGACTGGCTAGGCCACTCCAGGACCTTGAAATGCTTCTTACGAAGCCACTCCTTCGTTGCCCGGGTGGTGTGTTTGGGATCATTGTCATGCTGAAAGACCCAGCCACGTTTCATCTTCAATGCCCTTGCTGATGGAAGGAGGTTTTCACTCAAAATCTCACGATACATGGCCCCATTCATTCTTTCCTTTACACGGATCAGTCGTCCTGGTCCCTTTGCAGAAAAACAGCCCCAAAGCATGATGTTTCCACCCCCATGCTTCACAGTAGGTATGGTGTTCTTTGGATGCAACTCAGCATTCTTTGTCCTCCAAACACGACAAGTTGAGTTTTTACCAAAAAGTTCTATTTTGGTTTCATCTGACCATATGACATTCTCCCAATCCTCTTCTGGATCATCCAAATGCACTCTAGCAAACTTCAGACGGGCCTGGACATGTACTGGCTTAAGTAGGGGGACACGTCTGGCACTGCAGAATTTGAGTCCCTGGCGGCGTAGTGTGTTACTGATGGTAGGCTTTGTTACTTTGGTCCCAGCTCTCTGCAGGTCATTCACTAGGTCCCCCCGTGTGGTTCTGGGATTTTTGCTCACCGTTCTTGTGATCATTTTGACCCCACGGGGTGAGATCTTGCATGGAGCCCCAGATCGAGGGAGATTATCAGTGGTCTTGTATGTCTTCCATTTCCTAATAATTGCTCCCACAGTTGATTTATTCAAACCAAGCTGCTTACCTATTGCAGATTCAGTCTTCCCAGCCTGGTGCAGGTCTACAATTTTGTTTCTGGTGTCCTTTGACAGCTCTTTGGCCATAGTGGAGTTTGGAGTGTGACTGTTTGAGGTTGTGGACAGGTGTCTTTTATACTGATAACAAGTTCAAACAGGTGCCATTAATACAGGTAACGAGTGGAGGACAGAGGAGCCTCTTAAAGAAGAAGTTACAGGTCTGTGAGAGCCAGAAATCTTGCTTGTTTGTAGGTGACCAAATACTTATTTTCCACCATAATTTGCAAATAAATTCATTAAAAATCCTACAATGTGATTTTCTGGATTTTTTTTTCTCAATTTGTCTGTCATAGTTGATGTGTACCTATGATGAAAATGACAGGCCTCTCTCATCTTTTTAAGTGGGAGAACTTGCACAATTGGTGCCTGACTAAATACTTTTTCCCCCCACTGTATATGGACAAGCAATGTCTTAATTTCCATCATTATCAATTAATATGCGTAATAATGTCGGCAATTCATGCAAAGGATTGTTATCTATAACCCGGATTGCCATTGCATTACATTGTCACGCCCTGGCTCTGGGGACTCTCGGATGTTGAGCCAGGGTGTTTATTTTGTTTAGGTTCTAGTCGTTGTCTATCTATGTTGGCCTGAGTGACTCCCAATCAGAGGCAACGAGTGTCAGCTGGTTGTCTCTGATTGGGAGCCATATTTAACTGTCTGTCTTTCACTTTGTGTTTGTGGTTTCTTGTTCGTATTGGTTTGTGTTGAAACCATAGACGTCACGTTTTTCGTTTGTTGTTTTGATCGTGTGATCATTAAATAAATATAATATGTTCACCTTCAACGCTGCGCATTGGTCCTCCTCTCTGGTAGACGATCGTGACAGAAGAAACCACCAAAACCAGACCAAGCAGCGTGTCCAGGAGCCATCGCTAGCAGATCTCCGTGGCAACCTCGACTGGATCAAGCCTAGTGAGGAGCAGAGAGGGTGGACTTGGGACCAGTTGAGGAAGAGCTTCGACTGGGTCAAGCCCATTGAGGAGCTGAATGGCGGGAGTTGGAGACAGAGGAGCGAGAGTTGGGCGAGAACGATGGAGGCCTGGCCCACGGGGAGGAGAGACCCCCAGAAAATTTTTAGGGGGGGGCTCACGACGTCGGGGCAGCAGGAGGCCGCGATAGAGCGGTCCAGCGGGTTGGCAGAGGAGGCCGCCAGGTTACGGGAGTCACTGGTCACCAGGGGGAAGGAGGTTGTAGAGGCACGGCGAGAGGTACTGGCGTGTGTTGCCAGTCCGGTCCGGCCTGTTCCTGATCCCCACGTAGGGCCAGTGGTGTGTGTTCCCAGTACGGTCCGGCCTGTTCCTGCCACTCCCACCAAGTCTGTGGTGCGTTTCGTCAGCCCGGCGCGGCCCGTTCCTGCTCCCCGCACCAAGTCAGTGGTGCGCGTCGTCAGCCCGGTCCGGCCCATTCCTGCTCCCCGCACCAAGTCAGTGGTGCGCGTCGTCAGCCCGGTCCGGCCCATTCCTGCTCCCCGCACCAAGTCAGTGGTGCGCGTCGTCAGCCCGGTCCGGCCCATTCCTGCTCCCCGCACCAAGTCAGGGGTGCGCTTCGTCAGCCCGGTCCGGCCCATTCCTGCTCCCCGCACCAAGTCAGGGGTGCGCTCCGTCAGCCCGGTCCGGCCTGTCCCTGCTCCACGCACCAAGCCTACGGTGTGCGTCGTCAGCCTGGTAAGGCCCATTCCTGCTCCCCGCACCAAGTCAGGGGTGCTCTTCGTCAGCCCGGTCCGGCCCATTCCTGCTCCCCGCACCAAGGCAGTGGTGCGCTTCGTCAGCCCGGCTCGGCCCGTTCCTGCTCCCCGCACCAAGTCAGTGGTGTGCTTCGTCAGCCCAGTCCGGCCTGTCCCTGCTCCACGCACCAAGCCTACGGTGTGCGTCGTCAGCCTGGTAAGGCCCGTTCCTCCTCCACGCACCAAGCCAGGGGTGCGCGTCGTCAGTCCAGCACAACCCGTGCCTGGGTCATGTCCGGAGCCGGATCCGCCGCCGAGGTGGAGTGCCCACCCGGTCCCTCCCCTGTTGTGGTTGGTTGGCGCGGTCGGAGTCCGCGCCTTTGGGGGGGGGTACTGTCACGCCCTGGCTCTGGGGACTCTCGGATGTTGAGCCAGGGTGTTTATTTTGTTTAGGTTCTAGTCGTTGTCTATCTATGTTGGCCTGAGTGACTCCCAATCAGAGGCAACGAGTGTCAGCTGGTTGTCTCTGATTGGGAGCCATATTTAACTGTCTGTCTTTCACTTTGTGTTTGTGGTTTCTTGTTCGTATTGGTTTGTGTTGAAACCATAGACGTCACGTTTTTCGTTTGTTGTTTTGATCGTGTGATCATTAAGTAAATATAATATGTTCACCTTCAACGCTGCGCATTGGTCCTCCTCTCTGGTAGACGATCGTGACATACATTATATTTTTGTCAAGCAATTATTATTTATTGTTTCGTCCTACATTCTCCCTAACATCCTTACCCCCTTGCAACAGATGTGGGATGGCACACACACACACACACACACACACACACACACACACACACTCAACCCCTTTCCTCCACAATCAACCATAAGCGCAGATGCTCAACGGTTGTTACATCCCAGAGCCCAACTCAAGAAAGAAACTGATTTACGAATGCATATACAGTTATAGCTGTTTGAGAAAGCATGCAAGATTGAGCAGAAATTGACAAAAATGTGAGATTTGATTAACCTATGTCAAGTCCTAGGTGATGGAGATCATATCCACCCATATAAAAATCACCCATATAATAATTGTTATAATTTACATTTTAGTCATTTAGCAGACTCTTTTATCCAAAGCGACTTACAGTAAGTGCATTCATCTTAAAATGGCTAGGTGAGACAAACACATATCACAGTCGTAGTAAGTACATTTATTCTCAATACAGAAGTTATCAGCAAAGTCAGTGCTAGTTATGATTAGGCTTTGCTCTACCGTTGTTTCCAAGTGCCCTAGAGGGAAAAAAATCAAGCGCATATTTGCTAGCATCATGGTTGTACCATTACTACAACAAAGACGGCTTGTTTCTAGCCTCAACAGTTCAGAAGATATGACCCATATTACCGCCGCAGTGTTTTCTTTCTTCCTATGGCATTTTACATTCATGAACTGTTCTAAAAAACTACTCATAGGCCATTTGTTTACACCTTGTTCAGCCATGTTACCTCATTAGCTAGCTAGCTAAAAACCTGGTGGGCTTATTGCAACCATCGACTGCCACCAGATTATCGCCAGCTGATCTCTCGTTAAACCATCAATACACGTTAAATTCACCTGCACAGCTGATCTCAATTGCAACCATTATTGGTCACCTCATTACCGCTCCCTAAAAGCTGAGTGTTACCTTAGTGCTGCTTGCTACCAAAGTCTTTCAAGATATGCTTGCTCGCTGTTGGGTATTATCATCGGAACAACTTAGACAAACTTTTGGAGCAGAGTAAGGGCGATTTATCTATATGACAATCATTCCATACAACTGAAATAAAGTATTTATTCTTTTTCCACGGCAAATCTTCTGTGGCAATTTACCCGACACGTTGTATGAATGGAAAACTAATGTTGTACCCTACTGTTATTATTGTCTTTGTTTCCAGCATATGTAATCCTTATTTTGAAAATAAAATTGTCTGGTATGGTCATTTTCTTATCAAGATCAGGGGTAAAATATTTTGAAATGTGTTACTAAATCCAGTAAATCGTGATTGAGTTATATAAGCAGCTAAATCTCTGTTTTATTCTTGTGGATTTTTCATTGCAATCAAGCTCATTTTAGCACACAAGTTCATGTAATCTCCTGTTAGTGTTGTTTAAAGAAAACCTGCGCTAACACGGTGCTCCATGCGAAGTTCCACATCTTCGTTGCAACCCACCTGGTAACTCTACTAGTAGGCTATATCTGAACATCTGGGGACACAGAAGAAAAAAGGAAAAGGGATAGCTTCTTGAAGAGATCAATGATCATAGCAATGAATGAATGGGCGCATTCCTCTGCCCAGGCGTTGATGGCACATGCCAGCACTTACAATGCCTGGATAGGTAGTTTATGTACCAGCTAAGCACATCATGTTATAATAATCTGGTGCCTGAAGGCACAGTCGATGACGTGGCATGCAACCATTGGTTGGTGCATGCAACATCTGAGCAGGGGAACACGACCGATGACTGACGTCTTGCACTTCATCAGCACAATATGTTCTTAAAGAGACAGTGTACAATTGTCAATGTCATGCATTTCAATAGGAAAATAGTGCTTTTACACAATGTAGAAACCTAATATTCTTAGTTTAAATTTGTGTTGCTGTTCCTGTCCATTAGTGTTATGTTTTTTGTCATGTTCTATGTTTTGTGCGGAACCCAGGAAGAATAGCTGCTGCTTTTTCAACATCTAATGGGGATCCAAATAAAAATCATTAATCATATTCCACAAATGGCTTTGTATACTGAACAAAAATATAGTCTTGGTCCCATGTTTCATTAGCTGAAATAAAAGATCCCAGATATTTCCCATATGCACAAGAAGCTTATTTCTCTCAGATTTTGTGTACACATATTTTTTTACATCCCTGTTAGTGAGCATTTCTCCTTTGCCAAGATAAACCTGACAGGTGTGGCATATCAAGAAGCTGATTGAACAGCATGATCATTACACAGGTGCACCTTGTGATGGGGACAATAAAAGGCCCTAACACATGCGGTTTTGTCACACAACACAATGCTACAGATGTCTCAAGTTTTGAGGGAGCGTGCAATTGGCATGCTGACTGCAGGAATGTCCACCAGAGCTGTTGCCAGATAATTTAATGTTCATTTCTCTACCATAAGATGCCTCCAACGTCATTTTAGAGAATTTGGCAATATGTCCAATTCTATGTTGTGCTCCTAACTTTTAAAAGTCGGGAGCACCAGTGCTACCAATTAAAACATGTTATTTAGAGCCCTGCCCAACACACATTCACATTGCACACCTCTCCCCAAACCACATGCACAGCAACCACCTCCCCTCCCCAACACACATGGACTGCATCCCAAATGGCACCCTATTCCCTATGAAACAGGGTGCCATATGAAATAGGGTGCCATTTGTGACAAATACTTGTACAGCAACCACCTCCCCTCCCCAACACAGAATGCAGAGCAGAGCCAACGGAAGGATGGATGAAGCCAGCAGGCGAGGCGGCAGGGCAAGGCAGGGGTGGCAGGTCAAGAGATTACTAAAGATCCCCTGTGAGGTGTCATTGTATCCATCTGAAGGCCTGTGAGGGAGGGAGGGAGGGAGGGAAGGAGTAATGGAGAGAGGGAGGGAAGGAGGGAGGGGTGGAGGGAGGGAGAGTGAGAGAGAGGGAGATAGAGTAGAGGTTTCATGAGGTCTGCCTTGCTGACGAGCTGGCTGGCTGGGAGAAAAGGAAACTATACATCTCCTTCTCACTCAGCGTCCTCTTGACTTCTGCCAACTTGAAATAGCCCAGCGGTAGGGAGGGCAGCTTTAGTGAAGTGTCCCAACAGGGGGTTGGAGGGGAGATAAGTGGTCCCTCTTTTTTCAAATTTTTTTCTCCCTCTCCTTCTACTTGTATCTTTCGATCCTCTCCTTCTCTCTCTCTCTCTCTCTCTCTCTCTCTCTCTCTCTCTCTCTCTCTCTCTCTCTCTCTCTCTCTCTCTCTCTCTCTCTCTCTCTCTCTCTCTCTCTCTCTCTCTCTCTCTCTCTCTCTCTCTCTCTCTCTCTCTCTCTCTCTCTCTCTCTCTCTCTCTCTCTCTCTCTCTCTCTCTCTCTCTCTCTCTCTCTCTCTCTCTCTCTCTCTCTCTCTCTCTCTCTCTCTCTCTCTCTCTCTCTCTCTCAGCCTGTCTTCTCTCTCTCCGTATCTTGTGGACTGGTTTAGTCTATGGGCTTTACTCAGTGAAAAGCATACTTGCTGATTATACTGTTATCTGGATTCAGCAGGTCTTCAGTGTGAATCAGGTCAAAACAGTAGGTCAGGAGGTTTATCCATAGTTTGAGTGCCACTCAAACACCCACCAAAATAATTGATAATGATAATTAATCTTTCTACCTAGAGCTTGAAGGGTAGAACATGACACATACACAGGTACAGAGCACTGAAGCCAACATTGTAAGGCCAATGGTGATCTCTCTGGATACAGTAAAGAACAGATTATGGAAAGGAGAGAGCACAAAGGAATTTGGTGATAGGGTCCACAGTCCCAATTTAAATACATTTTATGACACATCGACATATGTTTGATCTATCTGGTGGTCAAAACATTCACGCCTTCCTTACAGAATGACAAAACCTTACACTGACTATATGGTCAAATGAAAGTGAACAAATAAATAATTAGCCTAAATAATAAGTCATACAATCCAAGTTAATAATGGATTTTTAATAACGGTTTCTCAGTCATAGAACAGCACTATTTCCCACCTGATAAAACATTAGCATTTGTTTAAAACAATGAGTGCCAGTTTAAGGATGAACTAAGTATCCTATTCAGTAAGGGGCCGATTCCGACATAGGAAATGCAGGTGCGTAACGGGCTTTGCAGGCATGGTTCCCTTGCGCAAGCTGAATACATTTCATTCAACCGCTGAAAACCCTCCCACTTGCTGGCCAACAGATTTTCGTTCAATAGGGTTTTCAGTACATTTATCTTAAGCCATCCCTTTAAATACAGCGTACCTTTTAATTTGAATTTTGTCGACAGACTCAATAGAATATATCGAGAGAATGGGTTCAGAATATTAGGGATCAATGAAAGAAAGCCATCTAAATATCATATTAGTCTCTGTTTCAGCACCAACTGGTAGATGTAAAAATACTCTGATCTTGTACACTATTTAGGCAGATTCTAGGGTTATAAAGTACGAATCATTTAAAAAAAAACAGGTTTGGGGAGCCTTTACGCACAAAATATATTGATGAATCAAAAATACAGTGGTTTGATTCATCCTGAAAGTTGTCATATTCATGTTCAAACCATTAAATATTGGAAGGTGGAAAAAAGTGTACAACAAGGGTTGAACAATAGTCCTATAAATCGACCCTAATCCTCAGTAATCATGGAACTGGATGAAAATTGTCCTGTCTTTGTGAACCGTGCGCCAGGCTCCAGGTTTAACCTGCTACTTGTGGTCTGAGTTCCATAATGATTCAAATAGGCTACATGTCCCAAATTCTTGCAAAACGTTAGCCTAATATGATCCACTAATGCTAGCGAACCTAGAACCGAAAAAATGTATCATAATCTGGCTAAATGTTATTCTGCTCTGTATCTCCCACGTACACTCATCCTTTCTGTCAGGAAGCATGCTGAGCTTATTTAAATTCTAAGCTTTTGTAAAAAATTTAACCTACTTCAAAGACCAGTGTTGAAATGAAAACGAGAGAGAGAGAGAGAGAGAGAGAGAGAGAGAGAGAGAGAGAGAGAGAAGCATGAACACGCCAGCCAATAAAGCCTTTAATGAATTGAGAGAGAGAGAGAGAGAGAGAGAGAGAGAGAGAGAGACAGAGCGAGCGAGAGAGAGAGAGCTAATCATGTGGAGTTCAAGTAGCCACTATTGACTTCCCATAGTGGAGTATCAAGTGTTTGGACCTCCGTCTGGCTCCAGGACCAGGCCAGACGCTGGGGTGCTGACCCAACACAGACCAGGAGGAGAGAGGCCCAGGTTGGGTTCAGAGGGAGCGGCACCCCCTTGGTCTGCCCACCCGGAGATGAATTAATGAATACTTTATTTTTCTATAGTGACATTTTCTTCGTAACAAAACAGGCATTCCTGGCATGCATACAGTATAATACATCACAACACTTCACTTATATACAACATACATCACAGGAGACACATGGTCAGACAGACATATACACTGAGTATACAAAACATTAAGAACACCTGCTCTTTCCATGACATACAGTTGAAGTCGGAAGTTTACATACACTTAGGTTGGTGTCATTAAAACTCGTTTTTCAACAACTCCACAAATTTCTTGTAAACAAACTATAGTTTTGGCAAGTCGGTTAGGACATCTACTTTGTGCATGACACAAGTAATATTTCCAACAATTGTTTACAGACAGATTATTTCACTTATAATTCACTGTATCACAATTCCAGTGGGTCAGAAGTTTACATACACTAAGTTCACTGTGCCTTTTAACAGCTTGGAAAATTCCAGAAAATGATGGCTTTAGAAGCTTCTGATAGGATAATTGATATAATTTGAGTCAATTGGAGGTGTACCTGTAGATGTATTTCAAGGCATACTTTCAAACTCAGTGCCTCTTTGCTTAACATCATGGGAAAATCAAAAGAAATCAGCCAAGACCTCAGAAAAAAATTTGTAGACCTCCACAAGTCTGGTTCATCCTTGGGAGCAATTTCCAAATGCCTGAAGGTACCAAGTTCATCTGTACAAACAATAGTACGCAAGTATAAACACCATGGTGTCACGCCCTGGCTCTGGGGACTCTCGTATGTTGAGCCAGGGTGTTAGTTTCTGTGTTTTTGTGTTCTAGGTTGTGTTGCTTCTAGTTTGGTATTTCTATGTTGGCCAGGGTGGTTCCCAATCAGAGACGGCTGTAGCTCGTTGTCTCTGATTGGGAGCCATACTTAGGTAGCCGTTTGGCGTTTTGTTTATGTGGTATCTTGTTCCGTTTGGTTTGTGTAACCGTAGGACTGCACGTTTCGTATCGTTTGTTGTTTTGTTCTGGAATAAAAGAAGTATGTTCACATTCCACGCTGCGCATTGGTCCTCTCTTCCCGATGATCTTGACAGAAGATACCACCACGACTGGGTCAAGCAGCGTGATGAGGAGAGAGGTTGGAATTGGGAGCAGTGGAGTGAGAGTTGGGCGAGAACCATGGAGGCCTGGTCCACGGGGGAGAGACAAGCCCAGACATTTTTTAGGGGGGGGCTCACGCCGTGGACGACGGGGCAGCAGGAGTACGGGATAGAGTGGTTCAGAGGGTTGGCAGAGGAGGCCGCCAGGTTACGGGAGAGACAAAATATTTAAGTGCCTTTGAAAGGGGGATGGTAGTAGGTGCCAGGTGCACCGGTTTGTGTCAAGAACTGCAACACTGCTGAGTTTTTCAAGCTCAACAGTTTCCTGTGTGTATCAAGAATGGTCCACCACCCAAAAGAGATCCAGCCAACTTGACACATCCGTGGGAAGCATTGTAGTCAACATGGGCCAGCATCCCTTTGGAATGCTTTCGACACCTTGTAGAGTCCATGCCCAGACAAATTGACGCTGTTCTGAGGGCAACTCAATATTAGGAAGGTGTACTGTGGGTGGTGGGTTATGGTTTATAGTCCTTTGTTGGTTGGCATGAATTACTTGCGTGCCTGGAGACTCTTCCTCCAGTGAGTAGATGTTGTACAGTACAGTAGGCTAACTCTTTCCCAAGTATTACCAGTGTACAGTGTCCATTTCAGGACAGACTCAATCTCAGTGTGGATGTCTCAGTAAGAAGGAGTGAAACAACGCCAAGCTAAAACCAAGCATTAACATATTGGCTATCACAAGATAGGCCTGGAATACACTTCAGAACTGGTCAATCTTTATTGTCCCCTAACAGAGTGAACGGTCGAGATAGGACTAAGGGGCCCAACTAGAAATGTCTTCAGTTGGCCACGTCCCAACGGCCCCAACACTTTGGAGATGTATGTTTCTATTCTGGTCTGTTCTTGTTCAAACACATAATTATGTTCAAGCTTAACATTTATTGTATTGCTTAAGATTACTGTCTCACTGGTCAAACCTTATAAACAATGATCCTTCTCTCTTGAGGGAAAGTAAATGACTCATAAGCAGATCATCTTTCACATTGTTTAGGGAGAGTCATTTAGGGCGAGCAGGGAGCTTCAGGGGTGAATTTTTGAGAGGTCAAACCCGTCAGACAGAAACACAAATCAGATCGGTAGCTACTGTGTAATAACAAAAACAAATGACTAACATTCTGGAGGGTGAGTCATTACGTAGCTATGATCACATTTCAAACGGTCTTCTCCATTAAAATATCCTCTTCCTATCTTAGTCACACCAACCACATGCCCTCAGTGCCAACCAGATGCTCTTATCTCATCCAGACTGACCTATATCTGCCCTGCAAGATTCAAAAGAAAGGAATGCTAGTGAATAGCAGAAGCTAAGTTGTTTGATTTCTGTGGTGACCATCCCCAAACCCAAAGACGAGGGTGGGATTCCTCAGTTACATGATGATGATGATGACCTTACAGAGTCTTGCATTGGACTTGATTGGCTGGCCGAGCTCAACTATCCTGTTCTCTTAGGGTGCATCTGAAATTACATCCTATTCCCTTTATAGTGGCCTACTTTTGACCAGGGCCCACAGGACTATATACAGTTGAAGTCGGAAGTTTACATACACCTTAGCCAAATACATTTAATCTCAGTTTTTCACAATTCCTGAAATTTAATCCTAGTAAGAATTCCCTGTCTTAGGTCAGTTAGGATCACCACTTTATTTTAAGAATGTGAAATGTCTGAATAATAGTAGAGAGAATGATTTATTTCAGCTTTTATTTATTTCATCACATTCCCAGTGGGTCAGAAGTTTACATACACTTAATTAGTATTTGGTAGCATTGCCTTTAAATTGTTTAACTTGGTTCAAACGTTTCGTGTAGCCTTCCACAAGCTTCCCACAATAAGTTGGGTGAATTTTGGCCCATTCCTCCTGACAGAGCTGGTGTAACTGAGTCAGGTTTGTAGGCCTCCTTGCTCGCACACGCTTTTTCAGTTCTGCCCACACATTTTCTATAGGATTGAGGTCAGAGCTTTGTGATGGCCACTCCAATACCTTGACTTTGTTGTCCTTAAGCCATTTTGCCACAACTTTAGAAGTATGCTTGGGGTCATTGTCCATTTGGAAGACCCATTTGCGACCAAGTTTAAACTTCCTGACTGATGTCAGAGCCAAGTCACTTGGCTCTGTCATATCCTCACATGGCCTCTCCTATCATTGCTACGCTGACGATACACAACTAATCTTCTCCTTTCCCCCTTCTGATAACCAGGTGGCGAATCGCATCTCTGCATGTCTGGCAGACATATCAGTATGGATGACGGATCACCACCTCAAGCTGAACCCTGGCAAGACGGAGCTGCTCTTCCTCCCGGGGAAGGACTGCCCGTTCCATGATCTCGCCAACACGGTTGACAACTCCGCTGTGTCCTCCTCCCAGAGTGCGAAGAGCCTAGGCGTGACCCTGGACAACACCCTGTCGTTCTCCGCCAACATCAAGGCGGTGACCCGCTCCTGCAGGTTCATGCTCTACAACATTCGGAGAGTACGACCCTGCCTTACACAGGAAGCGGCACAGGTCCTAATCCAGGCACTTGTCATCTCCCGTCTGGACTACTGCAACTTGCTGTTGGCTGGCCTCCCTGCCTGTGCCATTAAACCCCTACAACTCATCCAGAATGCCGCAGCCCGTCTGGTGTTCAACCTTCCCAAGTTCTCTCACGTCACCCCCCTCCTCCGCTCACTCCACTGGCTTCCAGTTGAAGCTCGCATCCGCTACAAGACCATGGTGCTTGCCTATGGAGCAGTGAGGGGAACGGCACCTCTGTACCTTCGGGCTCTGATCAGTCCCTACACCCAAACGAGGGCATTGCGTTCATCCACCTCTGGCCTGCTGGCTCCCTTCCTCTGCGGAAGCATAGTTCCCGCTCAGCCCAGTCAAAACTGTTCGCTGCTCTGGCACCCCAATGGTGGAACAAGCTCCCTCACGACGCCAGGACAGCGGAGTCACTCACCACCTTCCGGAGGCATTTGAAACCCCACCTCTTTAAGGAATACCTGGGATAGGATAAAGTAATCCTTCTACCCCCCCTAAAAAAAAAATAAAAAAATTGGTAAAGTGGTTATCCCACTGGCTATAGGGTGAATGCACCAATTTGTAAGTCGCTCTGGATAAGAGCGTCTGCTAAATGACGTAAATGTAAATATGTTTATTGGTTTGTTGTATGCTACTGTATACAACAGTAATGTTTGGCCTAATAAATATTTTCTTTTTTCTACATTGCATTGGTGTTTACAGTGTACTTGTTACCCCTCTCAGCAGATTACTTCCCCCCCCCCCCAAAATTGTAAAGTGGTTATCCCACTGGCTATAGGGTGAACGCACCAATTGGTGAGTCGCTCTGGATAAGAGCGTCTGCTAAATGACGTAAATGTGCCCTTGAGCAAGGCACTTAACCCTAATTGCTCCTGTAAGTCGCTCTGGATAAGAGCGTCTGCTAAATGACTAAAATGTAAATGTAAATGATGTACGTGTTACCTTCAGGCGTTTGGAAATTTCTCCCAAGGATGAACCAGACTTGTGGAGGTCTACAATTGTTTTTTTGAGGTCTTGGCTGATTTCTTTTGATTGACCCATGATGTCAAGCAAAGAGGCACTGAGTTTGAAGGTAGGCCTTGAAATACATCCACAGGTACACCTCCAATTGACTCAAATTATGTCAATTAGCCTATCAGAAGCTTCTAAAGCCATGACATCATTTTCTGGAATTTTCCAAGCTGTTTAAAGGCACAGTCAACTTAGTGTATGTAAACTTCTGACCCACTGGAATTGTGATACAGTGAATTATAAGATAAATAATCTGTCTGTAAACAATTGTTGGAAAAATTACTTGTGTCATGCACAAAGTAGATGTCCTAACCGACTTGCCAAAACAATAGTTTGTTAACAAGAAATTTGTGGAGTGGTTGAAAAACGAGTTTTAATGACTCCAACCTGAGTGTATGTAAACTTCCGACTTCAACTGTAGGTAATAGGGTGCCATTTGGGACGCACACTTTTAATCATTTACCAGCTGGAGAGGTCAACGGTTAAAGGTGAACTTCACAAGACGGGGTCAGGGCAGACGATGGCCAGATCAGGATAGCCACTTAAAGACTCTCTGACCTCTGCACAAAGTGTAATGGGTCAGCCAAGCAGCCTCACTCTCCTCGCCACAGCTAAGAGTATAGCCTGGCCCCGTCAGTCAGTCACTGGGTTGCCTCAGCCTCAGTTTGTATTGTTTTCCTCTCCTCCTCCTCCTCCTTCTCCTCCTCCTCTCTATTCCTAGGTGTTGTGGATCTGAAGGAGCCGTAAAAAGGGCAATTCAAAGCTCTCAGCCATAACAGTAATACGTCCTGAGTGAAACTTTAGACAGCCATTAGGCTAATGGGCCCTACTCTAACGGCCCTCTTTGGGTTTCAGTTGCAGGGTGACGGGCCCCTGTACTTCATATTGATATTAACATGGTGCAATGAGTCCCATTTATAAAGCATGAAATAGACCGGGATGGCCGCTCTCAGGTAAACAGAATTAAACCCGGGTGTCAGTTGATATGTACCTCCCAAGACAAGTTGTAAACCCTTTTCTGATCCTGATTCCATGCTATCTGAAAGGGATAGGTACAGTATGCTAGTAGTTGGTCCACTACTCTAACTTGTACCCTAACTGTTCTAAACACTAGGGCTGCAGTCAGTCTTCTCTCCACATAGCCTACAGTACAGGTCTCAGTTACAGCCTCCTGCCCTCCTCGTGAGAACAGGAAGCCAGGCACGGATTTTACAGTCAGAACCATTTACTGTGTTTTATCCCTGGTTAGCAGGGCAACACACACACACACAGACCTACCTCAGGTGGAGGGAGGGAGAGTGGGAGAGAGAGAGAGTGAGGTTGGGGGAGAGGGAGAGAGGGGAGGACAGACGGGAGTGGGGGTGAGAAAGACAAAGGGGGAGAGAGAGAGAGAGAGAGAGAGAGAGAGAGAGAGAGAGAGAGAGAGAGAGAGAGAGAGAGAGAGAGAGAGAGGGGTAGGGGGAGATAGGAAAGGAGAAAGGGATAAGAGAGAGAGAGAGAGATATTAGTGCCCCCTCCCTCTCTTTCTCTCTGCTCTATTTGTTTTTACCAGAGAGCGAATGATAGCGTCCTCAATTAGAGGGGAAGTGCTTTTTTATGGAGCCCTCTCTGGTGGTGCAGGTCCTGACACACACACACACACACACACACACACACACACACACACACACACACACACACACACACACACACACACACACACACACACAGCTATGTTTTCGTGAAATTTCAGGACTTTTTTGAGTATTTTTTCACCATCCTATTTTCCTTAACCCCTAACCCTTAACCTAACCCTAACCCCCAAAACCCTAAACCTAACCCTAAACCTAACCCTAACCCCAAAACCCTTAACCTAACCCTTAAGCTTAAAATAGCATTTAAACAAATTCAGGACCTGAAAAAAGTTATTGTTTTCCTTTTTTTTACGGACATTAAGGTGAAATGTTTGGATATTGGGGTCCTGATAATAATAATAATATGCCATTTAGCAGACGCTTTTATCCAAAGCGACTTACAGTCATGAGTGCATACATTTTTGTGCATGGGTGGTCCCAGGGATCGAACCCACTACCTTGGCATTACAAGCGCTGTGCTCTACCAGCTGAGCTACAGAGGACCACTGATAATGTAGGAAAACAAGTGTACACACACACACACACACACACACTGTGGGGTTGAGGAGATGGGAATTCGAGCTGCAACTAATGTTCTCGTTACCTACAGCGAATTGAGTTAGAGCTCACCTATGGAAAGTTTTACTTTTGGCCATGTAATGTCCCGACATACTCCCTCTGGGTTCATCCCAAATGGCACCCTATTCCCTGGTCAAAAGAAGTGCATTATATAGGGAATAGGGTGCCATTTGGGACTGAGACTCTCTCTTCAATTCAATGGAACACTCTGGGGCTGTGTAAGCAACAAGCCTCATGCACACAGTGAGTGGTGTGTTTCCAATGACATGGCTGCACACTGTCACATTGCTTCTACATCAGCCACAACAGGCTGAGCGGGAATCAACCTGTTAAGGCACTCCTTACGTAAAGACGTGCGCACACACACAGGCACGTATGCACACACATACGCACACTCCGAAAACCTGTACAGGAACAAATGCTAAGAGTGCCCTTGGATAGCTAGAGAGAGAGAGCGAGAGAGAGAGTGAGAGAGGCCAAACCACATGACTAACAACATTGGACACTTTATGGAACACAAAGCCTTCACTATCACTATCTCATCCTGGAATATACAAGGTCTGAGGTCATCTAACCCTAAAGAGCAAGAACCTGGACTTCACCAAAGAAATCAGAAATACAGACATTGTCATCCTACAAGAAACATGGTATAGAGGAGATGGACCCACTGGTTGCCCTCTAGGTTACAGAGAGCTGGTAGTCCCATCCACCAAACTACCAGGTGTGAAACAGGGAAGGGACTCAGGGGGTATGCTAATTTGATATAAAGCAGACCTAACTCACTCTATTAAATTAATCAAAACAGGAACATTTTACATTTGGCTAAAAATTCAAAAGGAAATGATCTCAACAGAGAAAAATGTCCTCCTGTGTGCTACCTATATCCCCCCACTAGAATCCTCATACTTAAATGAAGACAGCTTCTCCATTCTGGAGGGGGAAATCAATCATTTCCAGGCCCAGGGACATGTACTAGTCTGTGGTGACCTAAATGCCAGAATTGGACAAGAACCTGACACATTCAGCACACATGGGGACAAACACCTACCTGGAGGTGAGAGTATTCCCTCCCCCATATGCCCCCCTAGGCAAAACTACGACAACATAACCAACAACTCCTGCAGCTCTGTCGCACGCTGGGTATGTACATAGTCAATGGTAGGCTTCGAGGGGACTCCTACAGTAGGTACACCTATAGCTCATCTTTTGGCAGTAGTACTGTAGACTACTTTATCACTGACCTCAATCCAGAGTCTCTCAGAGCGTTCACAGTCAGCCCATTTACACCCCTATCAGATCACAGCAAAATCATAGTCTACTTGAACAGAGCAATACTCAATGATGAGCCATCAAAGCCAAAGGAACTGAATAATATTAAGAAATGCTATAGTAGGAAGGAAAGTAGTGTGGAAACCTACCAAAAAACAATTAAGCAACAACAAATTAAATCCCTTATAGACAGCTTACTGGACAAAACTTTTCACTGTAATAGTGAAGGTGTAAACTTGGCAGTAGAAAAACTAAACTGTATATTTGACCTCTCAGCTTCCCTATCAAATCAAAAAATGTCAAGCAGAAAACTGAAGAAAATTAACAACAATGACAAATGGTTTGATGAAGAATGCAAAAACCTAAGAAAGAAATTGAGAAACCTATCCAACCAAAAACATAGAGACCCAGAAAACCTGAGTCTACGCCTTCACTATGGTGAATCACTAAAACAATATAGAAATACACTACGGAAAAAGAAGGAACAGCACGTCAGAAATCTGCTCAATGTAATTGAAGAATCCATAGACACTAACCACTTCTGGGAAAATTGTAAAACACTAAACAAACAACAACACGAAGCGTTATCTATCCAAAACGGAGATGTATGGATAAACCACTTCTCCAATATTTTTGGCCCTATAACAAAGAACAAACAGCAAAAACATATACATGATCAAATACAAATCTTAGAATCAACTATTAAAGACTACCAGAACCCACTGGACTCTCCAATTACATTGAATGAACTACATGTCACGTCTCCTCCCGTTGCTCCCCTCCGGCGCTCTGATTCGCCAGTCTACTGAGCCACCGGTCTGAGCGCACCACCTCGGCAACACAGGAATGGAAACCCAATGCACCCTAATCACCTCCAGCGCACCTGCACCTCATCATCTCATCACCACCACTATATAGCCCTGGACTGTTCAGTCATTGTTGTGTGTAATTGTTAGCGTTGTGTCGTTTACTCGCGCCTTGTTATTCTCTTTCTCATTGTTAAGTAAACCTTTATCTTGTTGATTCCTGCATCTGCATCCTGCCTCTTCGTATCCTCAGTACTCATCACACTACAGGAAAAAATACAAACCTTCCAACCCAAAAAGGCCTGTGGTGTTGATGGTATCCTACATGAAATCATAAAATATACAGACCACAAATTCCAATTGGCTATACTTAAACTCTTTAACATCATCCTTAGCTCTGGCATCTTCTCCAATATTTGGAACCAAGGACTGATCACCCCAATCCACAAAAGTGGAGGCAAATTTGACCCCAATAACTACTGTGGGATATGCGTCAACAGCAACCTTGGGAAAATCCTCTGCATTATCATAAACAGCAGACTCGTACATTTCCTCAGTGAAAACAATGTACTGAGCAAATGTCAAATTGGCTTTTTACCACATTACCGTACGACAGAACACGTATTCACCAAGCACACCCTAATTGACAAAGAAACAAACCAAAACAAAGGAAAAGTCTTCTCATGCTTTGTTGATTTCAAAAAAGCTTTTGACTCAATTTGGCATAAGGGTCTGTTATACAAATTGATGGAAAGTGGTGTTGGGGGAAAAACATACAACATTGTACACAAACAACAAGTCTGCAGTTGAAATTGGCAAAAAAACACACGCATTTCTTTCCACAGGGCCGTGGGGTGAGACAGGGATGCAGCTTAAGCCCCACCCTCTTCAACAAATATATCAAAGAATTGCCGATGGCACTAGAACAGTCTGCGCACCCGGCCACACCCTACTAGAATCTGAAGTCAAATGTCTACTGTTTGCTGATGATCTGGTGCTCTCCCCAACCAAGGGGGGCCTACAGCAGCACCTAGAACTTCTGCACAGATTCTGTCAGACCTGGGCCCTGACAGTAAATATCAGTAAGACAAGAATAATGGTGTTCCAAAAAAGGTCCAGTTGCTAGGACCACAAATTCAAATTCCATCTAGACCGTTGCTCTAGAGCACACAAAAAACTGTACATACCTTGGCCTAAATATCAGCGCCACAGGTAACTTCCACAAAGCTGTGAACGATCTGAGAGACGAGGCAAGAAGGGCTTTCTATGCCATCAAAAGGAACATAAAATGTGACATACCAATTAGGTTCTGGCTAAAAATACTTGAATCAGTTATAGAACCCATTGCCCTTTATGGTTGTGATGTCTGGGGTCTGCTCACCAACCAGGAATTCACAAAATGGGACAAACACGAAATTGAGCAAAAATATCCTCAGTGTACAACGTAAAACACCAAATAATGCATGCAGAGCAGAATTAGGCCAATACCCGCTAATTATCTAAATCCAGAAAAGAGCCGTTAAATTCTACAACCACCTAAAAGGAATCGATTCCCAACCTTCCATAACAAAGCCATCAACTACAAAGAGATGAACCTGGAAAAGAGTCCCCTAAGCAAGCTGGTCCTGGGGCTCTGTTTACAAACACAAACAGACCCCACAGAGCCCCAGGACAGCAACACAATTAGACCCAACCAAATCATGAGAAAACGAAAAGATAATTACTTGACACATTGGAAAGAAACAAAAACTGAGCAAACTAGAATGCTATTTGGCCCTAAACAGAGAGTACACAGTGGCAGAATACCTGACCACTGTGACTGACCCAAACTTAAGGAAAGCTTTGACAATGTACAGACTCAGTGAGCATAGCCTTGCTATTGAGAAAAGCCATCGTAGGCAGAC
Organism: Coregonus clupeaformis; assembly: GCF_020615455.1. Classification (NCBI taxonomy): domain Eukaryota; kingdom Metazoa; phylum Chordata; class Actinopteri; order Salmoniformes; family Salmonidae; genus Coregonus; species Coregonus clupeaformis. The sequence goes on from NW_025534300.1 coordinate 136,116, forward strand.
CTGGCTCTCAAGAGAAGACAGGCTATGTGCACACTGCCCACAAAATGAGGCGGAAACTGATCTGCACTTCCTAACCTCCTGCCAAATGTATGGCCATATTAGAGACACATATTTCCCTCAGATTACACAGACCCACAAAGAATTCGAAAACAAACCCAATTTTGATAAACTCCCATATCTATTGGGTGAAATACCACGGTGTGCCATCACAGCAGCAAGATTTGTGACCTGTTGCCATAAGAAAAGGGCAACCAGTGAAGAACAAACACCATTGTAAATACAACCCATATTTATTTATATTAACTATTTGCACATAATATGACATTTGAAATGGAACTTGTGTGAGTGTAATGTTTACTGTAATTTGTTTTCTTCTATTATTTATTTCACTTTTGTTTATTATCTATTTCACTTGCTTTGGCAATGTAAACATATGTTTCCCATGCCAATAAAACCCTTAAATTGAAATTGAATTGAGAGAGAGAGAGAGAGAGATGGGAAATGAGAAAAGAGTTTCCCATCAGCGTGCTGTGCTCCGTCTCTCCAGTCAGTTGGACCCCTGAGTGGAGACTCCTAAAGCCCATGGAATAAACCCCAGAGACATGGGAAACCAGTTTTATCAAACTCTCTGTGTGTTCCATAGAGTCTGGGTGGACCCCTTCTCCCCTTCTCCCCTCCTCCCTCCTCCCTCCTCCCCCATTAACACTGAGGGGATGTGTGAGAAAAGAACCAAGAAGTGTGGTTCTCCCTCCTCTCTCCGTCAGGCCAGGGGTGTAAATTCCAGCCCCACCCAGGGGCTCAGGATGAAGGGGAGTCTGAGCCCTGTGTGCCCCCTCCTCTCCCCAGCAGGAGCCCTAGAAAGTAATGAAGGTTGGGGCGGCAAGGCGGCTGGGGACCGTTGGGGGGCCGGTCGGGGCTGGCGGGTTAGAGGATTCCAGCCTGATGGTGTGGAGAGGGCCTTTCTGTAACTCTCCGCAGGTAGCCAGGAGCACAGCCCTGAGGCAGGGATTCCTGGGCCTGCTCCACTCATCACCTCTGACGACCGGGGTCTTAATGACACTGTTCACACAATCACACCCTGCTTTTCCCCGCCCTCTCTTACCCTCTCCCCTCTGTCTCCATGCTCTTTCTCCCCCCAACACGCTGTCTCCCTTCTGCTCTCTTTCTTTACCCTCTTTCTTTCTCAACCTCATTTCCTATCCACAGCAGCTAACTTACTCTAACATCCTTCGTCTTGCTCTCTTCTCCCATACTATAACCAACTATAATATACTGTAACCAACTATAATATACTGTAACCAACTATAATATACTGTAACCAACCATAATATACTGTAACCAACTATAATATACTGTAACCAACTATAATATACTGTAACCAACCATAATATACTGTAACCAACTATAATATACTGTAACCAAGCAAAATATACTGTAACCAAGCATAATATACTGTAACCAACCATAATATACTGTAACCAACTAAAATGTACTGTAACCAACTATAATATACTGTAATCAACTATAATATACTGTGTAAGCACACATAATAGTCCTCCAGGATGGTTGCTGTGAAAAACACTAAGCAAGTTATATCACCTTGCAAACACACACCCAGACACACTGAACATTCCCCCCCCCACTACCTTTCCCACCAATGGATATCCTCTCAAATATACCTTTCATTATTCATTTGCATTCCTTCCCCCCTCGCCTCCTCATCTTGGGGGTCTAACTACCAGCTCTCTCCCGGAGATAGGAGCCCAGCCCCTGGCCACTGCCACCCCCCATTGGCCTGGACCAAATAAAACCTCATAAAGGCTAATGTTGCGCTAACATGCCTCTCGCCAGGGGTGGGCCATGTCAGGTCACGGTTTGGAATATAGCTGGGCGCTAACCAAAGTTAATTACACTCCCACCGGGGCGGTGAGACACACACACATGCACATAAACACACACACGCAGGCATGCACTAACACAAACACACCGGGTGGGGCGATTCCCGTTCCCGGTTGGTTAACTGCCTCCGGGCTATAACGTCTAACGTGGGGACGACCCATAGAGCCACAAAACGGCAGGAAGTGGGTTTTTATTTCCTTTATGCCTATCTGATTACCCACAAATCCCTTTGGGCTCCTTCCGACACAAAAAGTCCCCCTATCTGCTCTCTCCCTCTCTCTCAGCCAATGAGGAGAGAACATATCTCCATAACTCATCTAATAATAATAGAGAACGATCTCTGTAACTCACAAGAGAACCCTCTGACTTCTGACACCTGGGTCACTTGGCAACAGCATGAGATTTCCTTCTTTCTTTGGGAAACCATCATAACTGGTGGAATGTTGCATATACAGTGCCGTGAAATGTATTTGCCCCCTTTCTGATTTTCTCTATTTTGGCATATTTTTGATAATGAATGTTATCAGATCTTCAACCAAAACCTAATTTTAGATAAAGGGAACCCGAGGGAACAAATAACACAACAATTACATATTTATTTCATAAACAAAGTTATGCAACACCCAACGACATGGGTCCCAATCACTGCATTCCATGGTAAGAACCTCATACCAACGGTCAAGCATGGTGGTGGTAGTGTGATGGTTCAGGATCAAAAATATGCAATAGTAGAGAACATTAGAAAGGGGGCAAATACTTTTTCACGGCACTGTATGTAGGGCAAGAATACAGTGTGTACGTAATCAGTCTGTAAGGTACAATGTAAAAAAAATTGTAACTGGTTCCACAGCATTTTTTTTGTTTACTTAACTTTTCAAAGTTTTACCTGAAAAAAATAATTGTTGGCCCAAAATTTGTTCCAACTTGAGAAAACGTTGGCGCCTCCAATAGGGGTGGGAAGGCCAAGAGACCAGAGGTGGAGGAACGGAGTGCTCGGGTTGGGATGTAGGGTTTGAGCATAGTCTGAAGGTAAGGAGGGGCAGTTCCCCTTGCTGCTCCGTAGGTAAGCACCATGGTCTTGTAGTGGATGCGAGCTTCGACTGGAAGCCAGTGGAGTGTGCGGAGGAGTGAGTTGACATGGGAGAACTTAGGAAGGTTGAACACCAGGTGGGCTGTGGCATTGTGGATAAGTTGTAAGGGTTTGATGGCACAAGCAGGGAACCCAGCCAACAGAGAGTTGCACTAGTCTAGACGGGAGATGACAAGTGTCTGGATTAGGACCTGCGCAACTTCCTGTGTGAGGAAAGGTTGTACTCTACAGATGTTGTAGAGCGAGTCACTACAGGAGCGAGTCACTGCTTTGATGTTTGCAGAGAACGACAGGGTGTTGTCCAGGGTCACGCCAAGGTTCTTTGCACTCTGGGAGGGGGACTCTGTGGAGTTATCAACCACGATGGAGGGGTCTTGGAGCGGGCAGTACTTCCTTAGGAGGAAGAGCTGCTCGGTTTTGTCAAGGTTGAGCTTGAGGTGGTGGGCCCTCATCCAAGCTAAGATGTCTGACAGGTACGCAGAGATGCGTGTCGCCACCTGGGTGTCAGAAGGGGGGAACGAGAAGAGTAGCTGAGTGTCATCCGCATAGCAATGATAGGAGAGACCATGTGAGCATATGAGAGAGCCGAGTGACTTAAAAGAGAAAAGAGGAGAGGGCCTAGAACCAAGCCCTGGGGGACACCAGTAGTGAGAGTACGTGGTGTAGACACAGATCCTCTTCACGTCACCTGGTAGGTGTGACCTGCCAGGTAGGATGCAATCCAGGAGTGTGCAGAGCCCAACCCTGAGAGTGTGAAGAGGAGGATCTGATGGTTCACAGTGTCGAAGGCAGCAGATAGATCTAGGAGGATGAGAACAGAGGAGAGAGAGTCAGCTTTGGCAGTGCGGAGAGCCTCCGTGACACAGAGGAGAACGGTCTCAGTTGAGTGAGCCACCTTGAAGCCTGAGTCTGAGACAGAAGTCTGAGACAGAAGTGTTTTGGAAAGAAAAGAAAGAAGGGATACCGGTCTGTAGTTTTTGACGTCAGAGGGGTGAGTGTTGGTTTTGAGTGTTGGTTTCTTGAGGAGGGGAGCGACTCTGGCCATCTTGAAGTCAAAGGTGACGCAGCCAGTGGTCAGGGATGAGTTGATGAGGGAAGTGATCGGGAATGGGAGAAGGTCTCTAGAGATGGTCTGGAGAAGGGAGGAGGGGATGGGGTCAAGTGGGTAGGTTGTTGGGTGGCCGGACACTAGTCGCAGGATTTAATCTCTTCTCCTTGCATCCTCCTCTGCGCTCAGTGGGTGACCTTGCTGTCTCAGACAGACAAACAGATATAGTCTCTCTGTCCCTCAGTCGCTCAGAGACACACATACATACCACATCTGATCTGTGTCAGGTATCCTGTGGGTTTGTGTTGTGTGGTCCATCAACAGGAAGTGAGGGTTAATCAGAGCAGGAAATAAGTGGGATATGTACTGTATCCACCATACTAACTCACATTGATCCTCTTGCAGTTTAGATAATTTCTTTGTTTTCCTGAAACTCTGGAGGGAGTAAACAAATCCTTTTAATGTTTCCAGCTGTAAACATGGTATATAATGGAATTAGGCTAGTCAGTGTGTGTGTGTGTGAGTATGAGTAATAAACGCGGTCTCGCTCATTTGTTTCCGCTGTGCGGGGTCATGGTGGTAAAGCTCTCTTCCTCTCCGTAGGGTGTGTGTGTGTGGTGTCCCAGTCCCAGGAGGAAGCATCTGTGTGGCCTCCACGGCTGCATGTTCCCCGGCCTGACAACCAGGGAACAACCATGGAACCATCTGCCTAGGGACAAGCCAACCGCCACTATGGACTCTCTCTGCAGTGTGTGTGCGTGCCTGCCTGCCTGGTAATATAATGTGTGTGGTAGAGCACATGCTGTGTCCTAAACACATCTTTTAGATGACATCATAGCTCTTTGGAATATAGAGCAGACATAGAAACGTAATAGCAGGTAATGCACATCGGCTGCGTCCCAAATGGCAACCTATTTCCTACATAGAGCACTACTTTTAACCTACATAGTGCATTACTTTTAACCAGAGCCCTATGGTTCCTGGTCAAAAGTAGTGCACTATTTAGGGAATAAGGTGCCATTTGGGATGCACACATCCTCTCTGACATTCACTTTCCTAAGCTGCCCCCCCACATTATAGTATATGACTAATTCTTACAAGAACGCAATGACAAACTGAACAGGGAACTAACGTTGGAAAGTTGGAGAGAGAGTTTTACCATGTTTGGACCACCAGGCAGAAACAGAACCGTTTAACATAGACTTTATCTGGTCTGGAGGGAAGGATCTCTGTTTCAGGTGAGCCCTAAAATCAGCCAGCTGCATACCTTTATAATGAGAGGAATGTCCAGCCAGCTATTCCAGCTCCGCCACAGAGCATGGAGCTCCCTCTTCCAAGAACAGCTAAGCCCTGTTGTTCTACTTCTTCCTTCCTAAGCCGTGTTGCAGCCAGCATGACTAAACTAGAGGAAAGACTCTCCTCTCCTCTCCTTTCCTCTTATCTACTCTCTCCTCCTCTCTACTGACAATGTGCTGGTTCTCTTTTCCCTGTCTCACCAGGCCAGACACTCGAGTCGCTGAGAGCTTCGCTCTGATCACACAACGAACCACCGACACACAGACTGCCATAGGAGTTTGGGACACTGCCGCGCTGGAACGTGTGTTGTCACCGATACGAACTCATCGCTGAGTTTCCGTGACTGCTGCTCAGGGCGATGGGTGACCTCTCTTCCCCGCTTTGTCCTTCGCTGCTCCGAGGAGAGGTACATAATGGAGAGGTACATAATGGAGTCATCATTTGTCCTGACTTCCTTCCCACTAAACTCCAGAGAGAGAACTGGAGGACAGTTAACCAACTCAATGGAAAACAACTGCAATCATCCACGTCAGCTTTATTGAAAAAGGACCAAATATAGAATAAGAGTACAACTAACACATTTAGGAAAACCATTTATATCTCTTAAAGAGTGAATGCAGGCTTAGGAACCAGATCAACCAAACTGAAGGACAGAAGCTACATTACAGAAGAAGAAAATGAGCAACAGAAAGCTTTGAATGACCGGAATGGAAGCAGCATCATTAGAACACAAAGTAGGAACTGAATTGGCATGAAAAATGAGCACTACACCACTTTATTTAGTTTCCTTGAAAGTCACTTTGAAAATAACAGCCACGCCTTGTAGATCTCTCTCTCTCTCTCTCTCTCTCTCTCTCTCTCTCTCTCTCTCTCTCTCTCTCTCTCTCTCTCTCTCTCTCTCTCTCTCTCTCTCTCTCTCTCTCTCTCTCTCTCTCTCTCTCTCTCTCTCTCTCTCTCTCTCTCTCTCTCTCTCTCTCTCTCTCTCTCTCTCTCTCTCTCTCTCTCTCTCTCTCTCTCTCTCTCTCTCTCTCTCTCTCTCTCTCTCTCTCTCTCTCTCTCTCTCTCTCTCTCTCTCTCTCTCTCTCTCTCTCTCTCTCTCTCTCTCTCTCTCTCTCTCTCTCTCTCTCTCTCTCTCTCTCTCTCTCTCTCTCTCTCTCTCTCTCTCTCTCTCTCTCTCTCTCGGATTAAGCCTAGTCCCGAACTAAAAAGTATGTTCAATGGAGATCAATGACGCTCATCCCTCAACTGACATGGTATCTGACTTTAACAATGTGCAAAAGGTGCATCATCACCCCGTCACACTAAACAAACCAACAATGGCGGAACATCCCTCAACATGTTGTTACAGTATCATTTACATTCAATGGAACTAATGTGTAAATGGTGATAGCCTACGTTTTTAATAGAATCGACAATGCCAATCCAGGCTCTAGTTTGAATATATTACTCTCTCTCTCTCTCTCTCTCTCTCTCTCTCTCTCTCTCTCTCTCTCTCTCTCTCTCTCTCTCCCTCTCTCTCTCTCTCTCTCTCTCTCTCTCTCTCTCTCTCTCTCTCTCTCTCTCTCTCTCTCTCTCTCTCTCTCTCTCTCTCTCTCTCTCTCTCTCTCTCTCTCTCTCTCTCTCTCTCTCTCTCTCTCTCTCTCTCTCTCTCTCTCTCTCTCTCTCTCTCTCTCTCTCTCCCCCCCCCCCCCCAGTCTGGTTGGCGGACAAGGACCAGAGACCCTGATTGACGTCACAGCATTGGTCTCTAAAGACAGATCCACAGCTGCTCAAGTCAGGTGTTTGTTTTTGTTCAAACCAGGAAGAGGACGCAGGTATAACTCTGTGTGCGTCCCAAATGGCACTCTATTCACTATATAGTGCACTATTTTGGGCCCTGGTTAAAAGTAGTGCATTAGATAGGGAATAGGGTGCCATTTGGGACGCTCTTTCTGTCTTTGAAAACACTGGGCAAAGCTTCCTGACTGGAGAACCACAGGCCAGACAGATACAGCTCAACCTGTCATTCTGTCAAACAACCTTTTCTCACTCTGACTCACTTTACACTCACACAGACATACACACAGATGGATGTTTACACGCTCACATAGACTACACACGCTTGTATACAGATGCACACAATTGTACACATATACACACCTTGTTTGGCTCTAAATCTGGGATTCACAAAAGTTTCTGTGTTACTAGCTGATTGATTCCTAATTGTGCATACCATCAGACATGATGGCATGCATGAGTACTCACCTTCTCAGTTCATTTTCTTATAGGGAACAAACAGTCCTGGCACTCCTACAATAACAAACACTCTCCATAAAAAAAAAATATACACACTTAGCTATTAGACGGTCTAATTTTCAATACCTTCCTTATTCCAAAGCCTGTTGGTTTCAGAGTCACTGGAATCTGACCTCATCAACGTCATCCTGGGGGGAAAAAGACAATTACACAGGATATCATCTAAGTGCGAGTAATAAATGTAGCATAAAGAGCTGGAGAAGAAAGGAATTTGAGGGGAACTCATTGGCTGTAGCTTTGAACAGGACCTTCGGAGCGTTCAGGCCCTCTCTGATGACAGCCAGATGGCATCCTCTGATACTGGCTGTTCATCATCACCTCCATGAGCACACACACACACACACACACACACATGCAGGCACACACACACACGCAGGCACACACACACACACATTCAGGCACACACATACACGCACGCACAAACAACAATGACGAGACAGGGAGGAGGTGAGCCAGGCGGTGTGGTGCCAGGAAAATAACCTCTCCCTCAAAACGAAGGAGCTGATCGTGGACTTCAGGAGACAGCAGAGGGAGCACGCCCCCATCCACATCGACGGGACCGCAGTGGAGAAAGTGAAAGCTTAAAGTTCCTCGGCGTACATATCACTGACAATCTCAAATGGTCCACCCACACAGACAGTGTGGTGAAGAAGGTGCAACAGCGCCTCTTCAACCTCAGGAGGCTGAAGAAATTCAGCTTGGCTCATAAGACCCTCATAAACTTTTACAGATGCACTATTGAGAGCATCCTGTTGGGCTGTATCACCGCCTGGTACGGAAACTGCACCGCCTGCAACCGCAGGGCTCTCCAGAGGGTGGTGCGGTCTGCCCAACGCATCATCGGGGACACACTGCCTGCCCTCCAGGACACCTACAGCACCCGATGTCACAGGAAGGCCAAAAAGATAATCAAGGACATCAACCACCCGAGCCATGGCCTGTTCACCACGCTATCATCCAGAAGGCGTGGTCAGTACAGGTGCATCAAAGCTGGGACCGAGAGACTTGAAAACAGCTTCTATCTCAAGGCCATCAGACTGTTAAATAGCCCAGTGGAGGCTCCTCAGAGGAGGAAGGAGAGGTCCATCCTCCTCAGTGAATTTCATACAAATAAAAAATTTTAAACATTGAAAAAGTTATCCTTTTTAGATAAAACTATACTAGATATATTCACATGTAACCAAATAATTTATTAAAACACAGTGTTTTGCAATGAAGGTCTACAGTAGCCTCAACAGCACTCTGTAGGGTAGCTGTCATGAATGCTGATGTGGATGCGGTGGTGGAGTCAAACGCAGGACACAGAGGAATAAGTCAAAACGACTTTACTATAACCTCGAAAGGTACACACAAAATAAACGGCCTCAAAATACACTAGAGGCGAAACAAATACGCAAGTGCCTTAAAACCAACACGAAGTGCCAAGGTACCGAACCTATACATCCATGACAAGCGGACAATAACACACAAAATACAAACATAACATAGGGGAACTTATAGGTGACATAATCAATACAGAATACGAAACAGGTGCACTAACTAGACATGACAAAACAAACATCGAAAACATCAAACGGTAGTAGCTAGTACTCCGGGGACGACGAACGCCGAAGCCTGCCCGAGCAAGGAGGAGGAGCAGCCTCGGCGGCATCCGTGACAGTACCCCCCCCTTGACGCGCGGCTCCAGCCGTGCGCCGACCCGGCCTCGGGGGACGGCCAGGAGGACGCGGAGCAGGGCGCGTGGGATGACTCGGTGGAACTCCGTCAGGAGGGGAGGGATCTAAAATGTCCCTCCTAGGCACCCAGCACCGTTCCTCCGGACCGTACCCCTCCCACTCCACGAGATACTGCAGACCCCCATCCGACGTCTCGAATCCACAATGGACCGGACTGAGTACGCCGGAGCCCCCTCGATGTCCAGTGGGGGCGGAGGAGTCTCCCGTATCTCATTGTCCTGGAGTGGACCAGCTACCACCGGCCTGAGGAGAGACACATGGAACGAGGGGTTAATGTGATAATCATTAGGCAGTTGTAACCTGTAACATACCTCGTTCAATCTCCTCAGGACTTTAAATGGCCCCACAAACCGCCGACCCAGCTTCCGGCAGGGCAGGCGAAGGGGCAGGTTTCGAGTCGAGAGCCAGACTCGATCTCCAGGTGCGTACACTGGACCCTCACTGCGGTGGAGATCGGCGCTCGCCCTCTGCCTACGGATAGCCCGCTGCAGATGTACATGCGCAGCGTTCCATGTCTCCTCCGAGTGCCGAAACCACTCATCCACCGCAGGAGCCTCGATCTGGCTCTGATGCCATGGTGTCAGAACCGGCTGATACCCCAACACACACTGGAAAGGGGTCAGATTAGTAGAGGAATGGCGAAGAGAATTCTGGGCAATCTCCGCCCAGGGGATATACCCCGACCACTCCTCCTGCCGGTCCTGGCAATATGATCTCAGAAACCTACCCACATCCTGGTTCACTCTCTCCACCTGCCCATTACTCTCAGGGTGGAAACCCGAGGTAAGGCTAACCGAGACCCCCAAGTGTTCCATGAATGCCCTCCAGACTATAGAGGTGAATTGGGGACCCCGATCAGACACTATATCCTCAGGTACCCCGTAGTGCCGGAAGACGTGGGTAAACAAAGCCTCAGCAGTCTGTAGGGCAGTAGGGAGACCCGGCATTGGGATGAGACGACAGGCTTTAGAGAACCGATCCACAACGACCAGAATGGTGGTATTCCCCTGAGAGGGGGGAAGGTCCGTGACAAAGTCTACCGAGAGGTGAGACCACGGCCGTTGTGGAACGGGAAGGGGTTGTAACTTCCCCCTGGGCAGGTGTCTAGGCGCCTTACACTGAGCGCACACCAAGCAGGAGGAGACATAAACCCTCACGTCCTTAGCCAATGTTGGCCACCAGTACTTTTCGCTAAGACAGTGCACTGTCCGGCCAATACCAGGATGTCCAGAGGAGGGTGACGTATGAGCCCAATATATGAGACGATCCCGAATCTCGAGCGGAACGTACGTCCACCCCACTGGACACTCTGGAGGAGTAGGGTCGGTGCGTAATGCCCGCTCGATTTCCGTGATCGACCTCCCACACCACCGGCGCCACCAGACAAGACTCCGGCAGTATGGCAGTGGGATCAATGGACCTCTCCTCTGTGTCATATTGCCGGGACAGGGCGTCTGCCTTACCGTTCTGGGACCCTGGGATGTAAGTGAGCTTAAACACAAACCGGGCCAGAAACATGGTCCACCTAGCCTGACGAGGGTTCAGTCTCCTAGCTGCCCGGATGTACTCCAGGTTACGATGGTCAGTCAGAATGAGAAAAGGGTGTTGAGCCCCCTCAAGCCAATGCCTCCACACCTTTAGGGCTTGAACCACGGCTAGCAGCTCCCTGTCCCCCACGTCATAATTACGCTCCGCCGGGCTGAGCTTCTTAGAGTAAAAAGCGCAGGGCCGGAGTTTAGGGGGCGTGCCTGAGCGTTGAGACAGTACAGCCCCAATACCGGCCTCTGACGCGTCCACCTCCACCTGGAACGCTAAAGTGGGATCCGGATGCGCCAGCACCGGAGCAGAGGTGAACAGGTCCTTTAGTTTACCAAACGCCCTGTCCGCCTCAGCTGACCACTGCAAACGCACCGGGCCCCCCTTCAGCAGGGAGGTGATGGGAACTGCTACCTGTCCAAAACCCCGGATAAACCTCCGGTAGTAATTGGCAAAACCCAAAAAACGCTGCACTTCCTTAACCATGGTTGGAGTCTGCCAATTACGCACGGCTGAAACGCGGTCAATCTCCATCTCCACCCCTGACGCGGACAATCGATGGCCCAGGAAGGAGATGGACTCCTGGAAAAACAGACATTTCTCTGCCTTGACATACAAGTCATGCTCCAACAGCCTACCCAACACTCGACGCACCAGGGCTACATGCTCGGCTCGTGTAGAAGAGTAAACTAGTATGTCGTCAATATACACTACTACACCCTGCCCATGCAAATCCCGGAAGATCTCGTCCACAAAGGATTGGAAGACTGAAGGAGCATTCATTAACCCGTATGGCATGACGAGATACTCATAGTGACCCGAGGTGGTACTAAATGCTGTCTTCCATTCATCTCCCTCCCTAATGCGCACCAAGTTGTAGGCGCTCCTGAGATCCAGTTTTGTGAAGAAACGCGCTCCGTGTAATGATTCCGTCATACTCGCAATCAGAGGGAGTGGATAACTGTATTTCACAGTGATCACATTGAGACTACGGTAATCAATACACGGGCGCAACCCTCCATCCTTCTTCTTCACAAAAAAGAAACTTGAGGATGCAGGGGAAGTGGAGGGCCGTATGTATCCCTGTCTCAGAGACTCGGCTATGTACGTCTCCATAGCCACCTTCTCCTCTTGAGACAGAGGATACACATGACTACGTGGAAGCGCAGCGCCTGCCTGGAGGTCTATCGCACAATCCCCCTGTCTATGAGGTGGCAATCGCGTCGCCCTAGTCTTGCTGAACAAGAGTGCCAAATCCTCATACTCAGGAGGAATGTGCAATGCGGGCAGTTGGTTCGGACTTTCCACCGTGGTCGCCCCTACGGAAACACCTAGACATCGCCCAACACACTGGTCAGACCACTCCTTAAGAGCCCTCTGTTGCCACGAAATGGTGGGTCATGTGTGATTAACCAAGGAAGCCCCAACACCATGGGATACGCAGGAGAGTCAATCAGATATAACTGAATGATCTCTTCATGACCCCCCTGCACCTTCATCTTTAGTGGTGCTGTGACCTCCCTAATCAAACCAGATCCCAACGGACGGCTATCTAGGGCATGAATAGGGAAAGGCACATCTACGGGTAGGAGGGGAATCCCTAATTTAACACAAAAATTACGATCAATAAAATTCCCAGCTGCGCCTGAATCGACTAGCGCCTTATGCTGGGAATGAGATGCAACCTGGGGGAATACTACAGGTATACACAGATGAACAACAGAGAGCTCTGGGTGAGTTGGGCGCCTACTCACCTGGAATGACTCCCCAGTGCTTGACCTGTTGCCTCGATCCCCTGGAGGCCCTCCCCAGCACCGAACCGCAGTGTGTCCTCTACGGCCACAGTTGGTGCAGGGGACGACCTCCCTCCGGATCTCTCTCCTCTTCTCTCTAGTGCCAGCACCCCCGAGCTCCATAGGGCTCGGCTCGGAGGTGCTGGGAGATGGAATGGACGGCCCCAACTACGGACGTCCGCGGGTAGCCAGCAGGGTATCCAGACGGATTGACATGTCCACCAACTGGTCGAAGGTTAGATTGGTGTCCCTGCAGGCCAACTCTCGTCGAACGTCCTCTCGCAGGCTGCACCGATAGTGGTCGATGAGGGCCCTCTCATTCCACCCCGCATTCGCCGCTAGAGTCCGGAAGTCCAGGGCGAACTCCTGTGCGCTCCTCTTCCCCTGTCGGAGGTGGAACAGACGCTCCCCCGCCGCTTTACCCTCTGGGGGGTAATCGAACACAGCCCTGAAGTGGCGGGAGAACTCCGCGTAGATGATGGTGGCGGCGTCTATTCCCCTCCATTCGGCATTGGCCCACTCCAAGGCCTTGCCAGAGAGACAGGAGATGAGGGCGGAAACGCTCTCGTATCCCGGGGGCGCCGGGTGTATGGATGCCAGGTAGAGTTCCACCTGAAGGAGGAACCCCTGACACCCGGCTGCGGTGCCATCATATGCCCTCGGGAGCGAGAGCCGAATCCCACTGGACTCCGGAGCTGGTATGATGGGGCTGACCGATGGTGGTGGTAAGGTAGGAGTCGCTGGATCATGGCGTCCTGGCTGCTGACCCGATCCTCCAGTGACTCTGTCACCGCCGCTGCTCCTGCTGACTCCATAGTAGGTGTGTTATTCTGTCACGAATGCTGATGTGGATGCGGTGGTGGAGTCAAACGCAGGACACAGAGGAATAAGTCAAAACGACTTTACTATAACCTCGAAAGGTACACACAAAATAAACGGCCTCAAAATACACTAGAGGCGAAACAAATACGCAAGTGCGTAAAACCAACACGAAGTGCCAAGGTACCGAACCTATACATCCATGACAAGCGGACAATAACACACAAAATACAAACATAACATAGGGGAACTTATAGGTGACATAATCAATACAGAATACGAAACAGGTGCACTAACTAGACATGACAAAACAAACATCGAAAACATCAAACGGTAGTAGCTAGTACTCCGGGGACGACGAACGCCGAAGCCTGCCCGAGCAAGGAGGAGGAGCAGCCTCGGCGGCATCCGTGACAGTAGCACCATGGTGTAGCCGGAGGACAGCTAGCTTCTGTCCTCCTCTTGGTACATTGACTTCAATACAAAACCTAGGAGGCTCTTGGTTCTCACCCCCTTCCATAGACTTACACAGTAATTATGACAACTTCCGGAGGACGTCCTCCAACCTGTCAGAGCTCTTGCAGCATGAACTGACATGTTGTCCACCCAATCAAAGGATCAGAGAATGAATCTAGTACTGAAAACATAAGCTACAGCTAGCTAGCACTGCAGTGCATAAAATGTTGTTGACTCAAAGAGAGAGAAAGACAATAGTTGAACAATTTTCAACAAATTAATATCTTCAAAAATGAAGGAGGAGAGTGAGAGAGAGAGAGATTGTCATTTTTTTCACTTTCAGTTTCACTTAGCTAGCAAATGCAGCTGGCTAGTTTAATTACTCAAACACCCGGCTCAAATGTTAGCTAGCTGGCTATTACTATCCAAACAAAACACTGGAACTCTTCCAAGTCAAGGTAAGCTTTTGGTTTTATTAATTTGATGTTATTTTAATAGACAAAAACATTGCTTTTCTTTTGAAAACAAGGACATTTCTAAGTGAACCCAAACTTTTGAATGGTAGTATATGTATATATATACAGTGGGGAGAACAAGTATTTGATACACTGCCGATTTTGCAGGTTTTCCTACTTACAAAGCATTTACATTTTTACATTTTAGTCATTTAGCAGACGCTCTTATCCAGAGCAACTTACAGTTAGTGAATACATATATATATATATTTTATACTGACCCCCCGCGGGAATCGAACCCACAACCCTGGCGTTGCAAACGCCATGCTCTATCAACTGAGCTACATCCCTGCCGGCCATTCCCTCCCCTACCCTGGGCCAATTGTGAGCCGCCCATGAGTCTCCCGGTCGCGGCCGGCTGCGACAGAGCCTGGATTCGAACCAGGATCTCTAGTGGCACAGTTTGCACTGCGATGCAGTGCCTTAGACCACTGCGCCACTCAGGAGACTCAGGAGAGAGCATGTAGAGGTCTGTAATTTTTATCATAGGTACACTTCAACTGTGAGAGACGGAATCTAAAACAAAAATCCAGAAAATCACATTGTATGATTTTTAAGTAATTAATTTGCATTTTATTGCATGACATAAGTATTTGATACATCAGAAAAGCAGAACTTAATATTTGGCACAGAAACCTTTGTTTGCAAATACAGAGATCATACGTTTCCTGTAGGTCTTGACCAGGTTTGCACACACTGCAGCAGGGATTTTGGCCCACTCCTCCATACAGACCTTCTCCAGATCCTTCAGATTTCGGGGCTGTCGCTGGGCAATATGGACTTTCAGCTCCCTCCAAAGATTTTCTATTGGGTTCAGGTCTGGAGATTGGCTAGGCCACTCCAGGACCTTGAGATGCTTCTTACGGAGCCACTCCTTAGTTGCCCTGGCTGTGTGTTTCGGGTCGTTGTCATGCTGGAAGACCCAGCCACGACCCATCTTCAATGCTCTTACTGAGGGAAGGAGGTTGTTGGCCAAGATCTCGCGATACATGGCCCCATCCATCCTCCCCTCAATACGGTGCAGTCGTCCTGTCCCCTTTGCAGAAAAGCATCCCCAAAGAATGATGTTTACACCTCCATGCTTCACGGTTGGGATGGTGTTCTTGGGGTTGTACTCATCCTTCTTCTTCCTCCAAACACGGCGAGTGGAGTTTAGACCAAAAAGCTCTATTTTTGTCTCATCAGACCACATGACCTTCTCCCATTCCTCCTCTGGATCATCCAGATGGTCATTGGCAAACTTCAGACGGGCCTGGACATGCGCTGGCTTGAGCAGGGGGACCTTGCGTGCGCTGCAGGATTTTAATCCATGATGGCGTAGTGTGTTACTAATGGTTTTCTTTGAGACTGTGGTCCCAGCTCTCTTCAGGTCATTGACCAGGTCCTGCCGTGTAGTTCTGGGCTGATCCCTCACCTTCCTCATCATCATTGATGCCCCACGAGGTGAGATCTTGCATGGAGCCCCAGACCGAGGGTGATTGACCGTCATCTTGAACTTCTTCCATTTTCTAATAATTGCGCCAACAGTTGTTGCCTTCTCACCAAGCTGCTTGCCTATTGTCCTGTAGCTCATCCCAGCCTTGTGCAGGTCTACAATTTTATCCCTGATGTCCTTACACAGCTCTCTGGTCTTGGCCATTGTGGAGAGGTTGGAGTCTGTTTGATTGAGTGTGTGGACAGGTGTCTTTTATACAGGTAACGAGTTCAAACAGGTGCAGTTAATACAGGTAATGAGTGGAGAACAGGAGGGCTTCTTAAAGAAAAACTAACAGGTCTGTGAGAGACGGAATTCTTACTGGTTGGTAGGTGATCAAATAATTATGTAATGCAATAAAATGCAAATTAATTACTTAAAAATCATACAATGTGATTTTCTGGATTTTTGTTTTAGATTCCGTCTCTCACAGTTGAAGTGTACCTATGATAACAATTATAGACCTCTACATGCTTTGTAAGTAGGAAAACCTGCAAAATCGGCAGTGTATCAAATACTTATATATATATATATATATATACAGTGGGGAAAGAAAGTATTTAGTCAGCCACCAATTGTGCAAGTTCTCCCACTTAAAAAGATGAGAGAGGCCTGTAATTTTCATCATAGGTACACGTCAACTATGACAGACAAATTGAGAAAAAAAAATCCAGAAAATCACATTGTAGGATTTTTTATGAATTTATTTGCAAATTATGGTGGAAAATAAGTATTTGGTCACCTACAAACAAGCAAGATTTCTGGCTCTCACAGACCTGTAACTTCTTCTTTAAGAGGCTCCTCTGTCCCGTATTAATGGCACCTGTTTGAACTTGTTATCAGTATAAAAGACACCTGTCCACAACCTCAAACAGTCACACTCCAAACTCCACTATGGCCAAGACCAAAGAGCTGTCAAAGGACACCAGAAACAAAATTGTAGACCTGCACCAGGCTGGGAAGACTGAATCTGCAATAGGTAAGCAGCTTGGTTTGAAGAAATCAACTGTGGGAGCAATTATTAGGAAATGGAAGACATACAAGACCACTGATAATCTCCCTCGATCTGGGGGCTCCACGCAAGATCTCACCCCGTGGGGTCAAAATGATCACAAGAACGGTGAGCAAAAATCCCAGAACCACACGGGGGGACCTAGTGAATGACCTGCAGAGAGCTGGGACCAAAGTAACAAAGCCTACCATCAGTAACACACTACGCCGCCAGGGACACAAATCCTGCAGTGCCAGACGTGTCCCCCGCTTAAGCCAGTACATGTCCAGGCCCGTCTGAAGTTTGCTAGAGTGCATTTGGATGATCCAGAAGAGGATCGGGAGAATGTCATATGGTCAGATGAAACCAAAATATTACTTTTTGGTAAAAACTCAACTCGTCGTGTTTGGAGGACAAAGAATGCTGAGTTGCATCCAAAGAACACCATACCTACTGTGAAGCATGGGGGGTGGAAACATCATGCTTTGGGGCTGTTTTTCTGCAAAGGGACCAGGACGACTGATCCGTGTAAAGGAAAGAATGAATGGGGCCATGTATCGTGAGATTTTGAGTGAAAACCTCCTTCCATCAGCAAGGCCATTGAAGATGAAACGTGGCTGGGTCTTTCAGCATGACAATGATCCCAAACACACTGCCCGGGCAACGAAGGAGTGGCTTCGTAAGAAGCATTCCAAGGTCCTGGAGTGGCCTAGCCAGTCTCCAGATCTCAACCCCATAGAGAATCTTTGGAGGGAGTTGAAAGTCCGTGTTGCCCAGCGACAGCCCCAAAACATCACTGCTCTAGAAGAGATCTGCATGGAAGAATGGGCCAAAATACCAGCAACAGTGTGTGAAAACCTTGTGAAGACTTACAGAAAACGTTTCACCTGTGTCATTGCCAACAAAGGGTATATAACAAAGTATTGAGAAACTTTTGTTATTGACCAAATCTTTATTTTCCACCATAATTTGCAAATAAATTCATTACAAATCCTACAATGTGATTTTCTGGATTTTTTTTCTCATTTTGTCTGTCATAGTTGACGTGTACCTATGATGAAAATTACAGGCCTCTCTCATCTTTTTAAGTGGGAGAACTTGCACAATTGGTGGCTGACTAAATACTTTCTTTCCCCACTGTATATATATATATATATATAAACAGTTGACGTCGGAAGTTTACATACACCTTAGCCAAATACATTTCAACTCAATTTTTCACAATTCCTGACATTTAATCCTAGTAAAGATTCCCTGTCTTAGGTCAGTAATGCCTATTTGCTTGACATCATGGGAATATCAAAAGAAATCAGCCAAGACCTCCGACAAATAATTGTAGACCTCCACAAGTCTGGTTCATCCTTGGGAGCAATTTCCAAATGCCTGAAGGTACCACGTTCATCTGTACAAACAATAGTACGCAAGTATAAACACCATGGGACCATGCAGCTGTCATACCGCTCAGGAAGGAGACGCGTTCTGTTCCCTAGAGATGAACGTATTTTGGTGTGAAAAGTGCAAATCAATCCCAGAACAACAGCAATGGACCTTGTGAAGGTACTGGAGGAAACAGGTACAAAATATCTATATCCACAGTAAAACGAGTCCTATATCGACATAACCTGAAAGGCCGCTCAGCAAGGAAGAAGCCACTGCTCCAAAACCGCCATAAAAAAGCCAGACTACGGTTTGCAACTGCACAAAGATCGTACTTTTTGGAGAAATGTCCTCTGGTCTGATGAAACAAAAATAGAACTGTTTGGCCATAATGACCATCGTTATGTTTGGAGGAAAAAAGGTGTAACTTGCAAGCCAAAGAACACCATCCCAACCGTGAAGCACGGGGTGGCAGCATCATGCTGTGGAGGTGCTTTGCAGCAGGAGGGACTGGTGCACTTCACAAAATAGATGGCATCATGAGGAAGGAAAATTATGTGGATATATTGAAGCAACATCTCAAGACATCAGTCAGGAAGTTAAAGCTTGGTCGCAAATGGGTCTTCCAAATGGACAATGACCCCAAGCATACTTCCAAAGTTGTGGCAAAATGGCTTAAGGACAACAAAGTCAAGGTACTGGAGTGGCCATCACAAAGCCCTGACTTCAATCCTAAAGAACATTTGTGGGCAGAACTGAAAAAGCATGTGCGAACAAGGAGGCCTACAAACCTGACTCAGTTACACCAGCTCTGTCAGGAGGAATGTGCCAAAATTCACCTAACTTATTGTGGGAAGCTTGTGGAAGGCTACCCAAAATGTTTGACCCAAGTTAAACAATTTAAAGGCAATGCTACCAAATACTACTTGAGTGTATGTAAACTTCTGACCCACTGGGAATGTGATGAAAGAAATAAAAGCTGAAATAAATCATTCTCTCTACTATTATTCAGACATTTCACATTCTTAAAATAAAGTGGTGATCCTAACTGACCTAAGACACGGAATTTTTACTAGGATAAAATTTCAGGAAATGTGAAAAACTGAGTTTAAATGTATTTGGCTAAGGTGTATGTAAACTTCCGACTTCAACTGTACAGTGGGGAAAAAAAATATTTAGTCAGCCACCAATTGTGCAAGTTCTCCCACTTAAAAAGATGAGAGAGGCCTGTAATTTTCATCATAGGTACACGTCAACTATGACAGACAAATTGAGGAAAAAAAATCCAGAAAATCCCATTGTAGGATTTTTAATGAATTTATTTGCAAATTATGGTGGAAAATAAGTATTTGGTCACCTACAAACAAGCAAGATTTCTGGCTCTCACAGACCTGTAACTTCTTCTTTAAGAGGCTCCTCTGTCCTCCACTCGTTACCTGTATTAATGGCACCTGTTTGAACTTGTTATCAGTATAAAAGACACCTGTCCACAACGTCAAACAGTCACACTCCAAATTTCACAATGGCCAAGACCAAAGAGCTGTCAAAGGACACCAGAAACTAAATTGTAGACCTGCACCAGGCTGGGAAGACTGAATCTGCAATAGGTAAGCAGCTTGGTTTGAAGAAATCAACTGTGGGAGCAATTATTAGGAAATGGAAGACATACAAGACCACTGATAATCTCCCTCGATCTGGGGCTCCACGCAAGATCTCACCCCGTGGGGTCAAAATGATCACAAGAACGGTGAGCAAAAATCCCAGAACCACACGGGGGGACCTAGTGAATGACCTGCAGAGAGCTGGGACCAAAGTAACAAAGCCAACCATCAGTAACACACTACGCCGCCAGGGACTCAAATCCTGCAATGCGAGACGTGTCCCCCTGCTTAAGCCAGTACATGTCCAGGCCCGTCTGAAGTGCATTTGGATGATCCAGAAGAGGATTGGGAGAATGTCATATGGTCAGATGAAACCAAAATATAACTTTTTTGGTAAAAACTCAACTCGTCATGTTTGGAGGACAAAGAATGCTGAGTTGCATCCAAAGAACACCATACCTACTGTGAAGCATGGGGTTGGAAACATCATGCTTTGGGGCTGTTTTTCTGCAAAGGGACCAGGACGACTGATCCGTGTAAAGGAAAGAATGAATGGGGCCATGTATCGTGAGATTTTGAGTGAAACCCTCCTTCCATCAGCAAGGGCATTGAAGATGAAACGTGGCTGGGTCTTTCAGCATGACAATGATCCCAAACACACCGCCCGGGCAACAAAGGAGTGGCTTCGTAAGAAGCATTTCAAGGTCCTGGAGTGGCCTAGCCAGTCTCCAGATCTCAACCCCATAGAAAATCTTTGGAGGGAGTTGAAAGTCTGTGTTGCCCAGCGACAGCCCCAAAACATCACTGCTCTAGAGGAGATCTGCATGGAGGAATGGGCCAAAATACCAGCAACGGTGTGTGAAAACCTTGTGAAGACTTACAGAAAACGTTTGACCGTGTCATTGCCAACAAACGGTATATAACAAAGTATTGAGAAACTTTTGTTATTGACCAAATACTTATTTTCCACCATCATATGCCAATAAATTCATAAAAAATCCTACAATGTGATTTTCTGGAATTTTTTTTCTCATTTTGTCTGTCATAGTTGACGTGTACCTATGATGAAAATTACAGGCCTCTCTCATCTTTTTAAGTGGGAGAACTTGCACAATTGGTGGCTGACTAAATACTTTTTTTCCCCACTGTATATACTCCAGACTCCGACATTGCTCGTCCTAATATGTACATATTTCTTAATGCCATTATTTTACCTTGTCACGTTCGTTGAATGACGGGTCAGACCAAGGCGCAGCGTGATATACGTACATGTTTATTTACTGATAAACACCACGACAAAACAACAAACTAAACAAAACGTGAAGTCCAAGGTAGCACACACAACATACCTTACAAGGAATAAGATCCCACAACTAGACAGTGCCAATAGGCTGCCTAAGTATGGTCCCCAATCAGAGACAACGAGTGACAGCTGCCTCTGATTGGGAACCACACCGGCCAACATAGAAATACACACACTAGATAATAAACATAGAAAACGCACAACAAAGAATAGACACACCCTGACTCAACATTTAAGCGTCCCCTGAGTCAGGGCGTGACAGTACCCCCCCACCCAAAGGTGCGGACTCTGACCGCACAACATAAACATAACAGGGTAGGGGCCAGGTGGGAATTCCGCCTCGGAGGCGGATCCGGCTCGGGGCGTGACGACCTTTCACTCTCCAGATCCCTGTTGTGCCCCTGGTCTGGTCTGGACCTCGGCGCGCTGCTTCCCCTCTCCTTCCTCCCACGATACGCCAGGCCCTGTCTGGACCCTGGGGTGGGAGACCCCGAACCTGGAGAGGGGCTGACGTCATGGTCTGGACTGGAGCCGCTGACCGGAGCTGGACTAGGCACCGGTGGAGCGGACTGATCTGGCTCCGGAGTGGAGTCGCTGACCGGAGCTGGATCAGGCACCGGTGGAGCGGACTGCTCTGGCTCCGGAGTGGAGCAGCTGACCGGAGCTGGACTGGACCCCGGTGGAGCGGACTGCTCTGGCTCCGCAGTGGCACAGCTGACTGGAGCTGGATCAGGCACCGGTGGAGCGGACTGCTCTGGCTCCGGAGTGGAGCAGCTGACCGGAGCTGGATCAGGCACCGGTGGAGCGGACTGCTCTGGCTCCGGAGTGGAACAGCTGACCGGAACTGGATCAGGCACCGGTGGAGCGGACTGCTCTGACTCCGGAGTGGAGCAGCTGACCGGAGCTGGATCAGGCACCGGTGGAGCGGACTGCTCTGGCTCCGGAGTGGAACAGCTGACCGGAACTGGATCAGGCACCGGTGGAACCACTGGTCTGGTGCGAGGAGCAGGCACGGGCCGGACCGGACTAGGAACACGCACCACTGGCTTGGTGCGAGGGGCAGGAACGGGCCGGGCCGGACTGGCGACGCGCACCACTGGCTTGGTGCGAGGAGCAGGAACAGGCCGGGCCGAGCTGGTGACGCGCACCACTGGCTTGGTGCGAGGAGCAGGAACAGGCCGGGCCGGACTGGTGACGCGCACCACTGGCTTGGTGCGAGGAGCAGGAACAGGCCGGGCCGGGCTGGCGACGCGCACCACTGGCTTGGTGCGAGGAGCAGGAACAGGCCGGGCTGGCAACGCGCACCACTGGCTTGGTGCGAGGAGCAGGAACAGGCCGGGCCGGGCTGGCGACACGCACCACTGGCTTGGTGTGAGGAGCAGGAACAGGCCGGGCCGGGCTGTGGAGGCGGACTGGAGGTCTGGAGCGGAGAGCTGGCACAACCCGTCCTGGCTGGATGCCTACTTCCGCACAGTATGTGTGAGGCATCAGCACAGGACGCACTGGGCTGTGCACGCGCACTGGCGATACAGTTTGTAGAACTGGCGCAGGATATGCGGGACCGAGGAGGCGTACTGGAGACCAGGAGTGTTGAGCCGGCACACCCCGTCCTGGCTGGATGCCCATCTTCGCACGGCATGTGCGTGGTGCAACCACAGGATGTACAGGACTGTGCCGGCGCACTGGCGACACAGTACGTAGCTCCGCATAACACGGAGCCTGCCCAGTCATACGCTTCCTCGCGTGAGTACGGGGAGTTGGCTCTGCACTGATACTAGGCTCCGCCAACCACCCCGTGTGCCCCCCCAAACATTTTTTATTGGGGCTGCTTCTCGGGCTTCCTCCTCGACCAGCCTCCTCCGTGTTGCCGTTGCTCCTCTCCTGCCTGGGCATTTACCTTAGCCCATGGTCCTCTCCCCGCAAATATCTCTTCCCATGACCACAAATTGCCCACCTGTGACATGGCTACTCGCTCCGCCTGGGCACACTGCTTGGTCCTCGTTTGGTGGGATCTTCTGTCACGTTCGTTGAATGACGGGTCAGACCAAGGCGCAGCGTGATATACGTACATGTTTATTTACTGATAAACACCACGACAAAACAACAAACTAAACAAAATGTGAAGTCCAAGGTAGCACACACAACATACCTTACAAGGAACAAGATCCCACAACTAGACAGTGCCAATAGGCTGCCTAAGTATGGTCCCCAATCAGAGACAACGAGCGACAGCTGCCTCTGATTGGGAACCACACCGGCCAACATAGAAATACACATACTAGATAATAAACATAGAAAACGCACAACAAAGAATATACACACCCTGACTCAACATTTAAGCGTCCCCTGAGTCAGGGCGTGACATACCTTTAGATATGTGTGTATTGTTGTGAATTGTTAGATATTACTGCACTGTTAGAGCTAGGAACACAAGCATTTCGCTACACCCACAATAACATCTGCTAAATATGTGTATGCGACCAATAAAATTTGATTTGATTTGAAACACACGCATGGCCGAGCAGGGTGGGACAGACAGCGGAGGAGTCAATCAGGAGGGGGGTGAGTATGCGCTAACCCCCTCCTCCCCTTCAACATATAGGCTGGGTAGGGGGTGACTTCCACTCTGACCTCATCTTTAACTGTCTAACAAACT